>NC_088679.1:50469563-50772593 GCF_950023065.1 Planococcus citri
GGTAAAACCTACGTTTTTTTTTTAATCCCAGGCCAGCATACCTATCCAAAAAAGAATACGGTTACCTATTTGAATAAACATAATTATAGGTTTCCGACTGCTCGAGTTGTATGAATCTGCATCCCTTTTAATTACCTATTTTGATAAGTCGTCGAATGCTGAGTAAGCTAGAATCTATTTAAAAAGATACGCAATCAAAGTACATAGGTACCTATCTAGATAAATTCTCCTATACATTCGTGAATTTGGATCTTAGTCAGTTGAATTTGAATGTTGAACTATTACGTAAGTAGATATTTCGTGGGTACTTTTTTTTACGCAAATATGTGTTTCGAAATATGTACTTGACACTTTATGTCAATATAGGAGCCGAGAGCCAAACACAAACAGAAGACTATAGGTCATTCGAAAAGTCATTTACTTAAATCGCACAATATCGAACTCACTTATTCAACTATAAGTGATCGACTCAGTAATTTTAATACTCTGGATGTCTTTTCAATGGAGAATATAATCCGCAGATATGTAGGTATAGGCAATTAATAACTGCATGTTTATAGGTTAACGAGCTAGGAATTCTATCATTATAGGTACTTTACTGATTAAAACTACCTACAGAGACAACGACTGGGGGTACTCACCAAGGAATACTCGAACTCCTAAAAATCCTCTGGCTATTGACATGAGCATGGGCCAAGTAGACGACGCACTTTCGTTGGCCAGTACGTACTCATTTTTGGTTTTCTCCTTTGAATCTGATAAATTTTTATACACAGTTAGAGCGAACGAGATAATTATGATAAAGGCGAAAACCACGATATCGACTGTCACACTGTCCATTATCGCACCTCAACGTTGAAATTTTCGTACATTTGCGAACTTGAACGGCGACGAACACATGAGAAATGCTCAACTTCCGAATACTGTTGTTTTACTCGTTTGTTCAAGTCAAGGTTATCGCGATCGCAAAACAGTAGAGCGCGCTTTAGCTTTAAATTTAACGTCGATTTTCAACTTGCTATAGTTCTGCCGCGAAATTTTTTTGAAACCGACGCATGTTCGATGTACATGTAGGTACCTATTATTAAGTATCTCGTAAATTGGCCTAATCACGAGTAACCAAAACAATGCGAATTCATTGTGTTTTGTTTTTTTGCTTCGAATAAGTACCGACTATCCGACCATTTATTTCGCATGAATATTTTAATTGATAAGCGTTCCATATTCCTAAATTCCCCCTTTGACGTGTGTTGTGTTAGGTTAGACATAACGATTATCAGGCTGTATGCTCTACTCCAACTCCGAACACGTCTAGAGCACGAAATATACGCGAATAATGCGTCAGATCAAAGTGGAAATTTATTCTCTATGACGACGTATGTAACCCTGATCATCTAAATATTATTATTATTATTGTACCACATTATATATCGCGTATGATATCTGTAAAAAAAATTTTTTTTAATGAATTTTTTTTTTTCAATCAAATAACGGCGCCGAGTAAAGTAATGTAATTATACTCCTTCAAGGACGACGAGATTTCTATATTAATGAACTCTACTAGAAAACAAAGAGAACAAGTGGATGCATGTATGCGAAGTTATGCAAATTTTCAAGTTTCGAATACAGATACTTATGCATTAATAATTTTTCGATCTTCTATATTATTTGATTTCAAGTTCAGCGTTTTATTTTTCTTCCAAATTTATTAGTCATTTTGGCCACAAATGAAGAATATTCGTCGACACTACACGAATAATTGACAGTGGAGTGGAATATTTTCAGACGACTGTGGTAAGATAATAAGACCCTATTCACGCTTGAAGGGAAACAGCCTTTGTGACCAGTTGATAATGACATTTACCTGTTACGAACGAAAGCGTATAGGTACCTATGTGAAATGAAGATAACGATTTTACAGAACGCGTTATTTCCATTAGGTACCTATCAATTTTGCGAGTCTCTTAAAACCGTCGACCGTATCTTAAAACCTAAATGTGTGTTTCTGTGCTAATTAGGTAAATGCACAGAATTATCGAGTACCTACCTCCAAAAAAGTTTTGTGTTTTGAATAAACTTATTTCGATCGATCGCAGTGAATAACAATAAATGATAGCACATGATTGGTTGTTGGATCAGGGTGATAACATTCCATCAATCATATGCATCTTTGGGGTTACTATTCGATATTTTTGTGCACCTGTACGATGGGAATTACGTGTGCTGTGCTGTGCTATCACTCGAACAAAAAACGCGCATGTTTTTAACGCGATAAAAGTAGGTACGAGTGATTATGATCCATATTAAAGGTGTTTCGACTAACAAGGGAACCTCTTGAGGTGTCACACTCCGATTTGAACGGGACCGCAATTTTTGGAAAGAGCATAGTCTAAAACCCCCAAAATTTTCAGCTGCCCAAGTTCATCTTTCGATTTTGGACGAATTTTTGAAAATTCAAAATTGACTGTTTTTAGCGATCTATGTTTTTTTTTTTTTTTTTTTAAGTACGTACTTGATCAATAAAAATGGTCAAAATAAGTCCCAAAACTAATATTAATTACCCAAATCCAAATTTCACCATTTCCAGCCATTCTGGAGCCTCGAGCGCGATTTTTCAATTTCTCCAGAATTTTTAATTTGCTTCAGAAGGCGTGAATGTGCAGTTGAGCAGTTGAAAATCGAGTTATACAACTCGATCTGTTTAACGAGTTTATCCACATTTGAGCCGATTTTGAGAGTGAGACTTCAAGAGTGGTTTTCTGACCAGCTTTTTTCAAAATTAAAAAATCCAAAAAATCAAAAGATCACCGTTTGTGAGGAAGTTTTTGAAATTTGCGCGAATCGCTGTATTTCTTCAAGAACTAACCCCCGGAGCGCAAATTCTACCATTTCCAGCCGTTTTGAAGCGAGAGTGACACCTCAAAAAACCACTCTTGAAGTGTCACTCTCAAAATCGGATCAAATGTGGATAAACTCGTTAAACAGGAGTGTAATGCACAACTCGATTTTTAGCTGCCCAAATTCATATTCACGCCTTCTGGAGCAAATTCAAAATTCTGGAGAAATTGAAAAATCGCGCTGGAGGCTCCAGAATGGCTGGAAATGGTGAAATTTGGATTTGGGTAATTAATATTAGTTTTGGAACTTATTTTGATCATTTTTATTGATCAAGTATGTACGTATTTTTTAAAAAAAAGCATAAATCGCCAAAAACAGTCAATTTTGAATTTTCAAAAATTCGCCAAAAATCGAAAAATGAACTTGGGCAGCTGAAAATTTGGTTTTGGGGGGTTTAGACTATGCTCTTTCCAAAAATCGCGGTCCCGTTCAAATCGGAGTATGACACCTCAAAAGTCTCCCTTGTAAGTATATACAATTTATCTACCTATAGAAATGAGTTTTCAAAGTCGTTTCAATAAAAAATTCTTGTGAATAGTGAAGTTTGAACTGTTTACTAACTTTTTTCGCAGAAATGAAGCCGTTTTAGACATTTTTTATGATTTGAGTATCATTGAGATTTTTTGTTTCGATAAGAATGGCGGAAAATGGAATAATTTAAACATTAATTAATAGTTAGCGTTGATCACTCCTTTTATTTAAAAAAAAAATCGGTGGTAACAGCATTATTAATGCAAAATTGCATTATCAACTCGAAAATACCTAAAAGTATTTCGTGGCACAGAAAAGAATCATTTTCCACGAATGCTTATCTGCTCAGAGAAAATGTCATGAAAACGTTTTTCAGCATCAAGGTCCAAATATGTACTTTGAAACTGGAATTCTAGATCTTCTTTCGTAGGGGGTGCTGACACTTTGCCAGAAGGAGGCTTCGGTATAGGTATATTAGTACTTACATACCAGGAACGTAGAGAAAAACCATTTTGTGAGGGGAAAGGGAAGGGTTAAAAATCTCATAACGCCCAAACGACACATTTCGGAATTCTCATGTATTTGTGAATTCAGAATTTTGCATTTTCCATAAACATGCACCAGCTGATGACAAGGAGTGGTCTGTTCTATAATCAACCAAAAGTTATGCTCACTAGGTAAGTGAACAAAAAATTGTTCGATGGGTGGCCTACCTGGTGAACTAGAGGAATAATAAATTCGTTCGTACACTAAACAAAAATTCATTTTTTGCCTAATTTGCAAATTGAAGGGGCCATGCACATTTGCACAAATTTCTATGAGTGATTGCAATTTTTTAAAAAGTGGTCAAGGAAATGGGTACCATAGTGCGTCGAAAAAGTAACTTTTATTTCAACAAATTTTTACCTACAAAATACTGAAAGTGAAATTTAAAAAGTTACTTGTTTCTAAAGTTGCTAAAAAAATTGTAAAATCAGTAAATTTCCAAATTTATTACCCAGTACCTACATTTTAGTTCCAGGCCAAAAGTTCCATTTTTTATGTAGATATTATTCATTTGGTTACCAATAATAATAATTATGTACAATCTCAGGAATTTTTTTTCAATTTTTGGTAATTTTTTGAACATTTCTGGATTCTAATACTCTTTGGGGAATAGAGGAAGAGTCGCAGAAACGAAATTATTAGTGTGGATTGGTTAAAAAGTGGACAGAAACAGAACTTGCATGTTTTTTCCATTCAATTTTCACTAAGAAAAAAAATACCGACATGGTTTTTTCTATTCTGAAAATTTCCAAGCAAATTTCATGTAAAATTTTAAGGAACTGCCACTGTACATACTTCATAGTCTATTTATGTTAATTCAAAACGAAACCTGATACATACGCGTGAAGACATAAAAATGTCCAAACACGATTTCTTTCCCATTCCTCTTCTCATTCAGAAAAATAAATAAATAAGATGAATGGTCATATGCGAATTGAAATAATAAAATCGTTTCATTATAGTCATAAGGACAGTTATTCGAATAAGAAATTTATTAGAGCTCCTTTCGTACAACGCTTTCTTTTATACATTTTTATCCTCGCATAGACTTATGTATAGGTAGGTACACATAATTCAACAAAGACATTTTTGGTAGCGCGTAAAAAATTGCATAATAAAGCATACGCATAAATAACTCAACGGTAGATCATGTCTACTTACAGTTACCTATCTGAAGCGGTAACGTGCTTACTCTGCCTGTACTGTAGGAGCGTAATAAGTACACGCTAATGTACATTTATAAGTTATAAAATTCATAAATAATACACATACAAAAAATTGGTAAACAGCTGTCTAATATATTCTCGAGAATTTCGTTCTAAAAACGAAAATAAGTACATACATAAGGTACCTATTAAATTTTGAGAAGCGATGGCATACTGAGAACAAAAATGTTATGCGGACATTTAGGCAACTAAATATTAAAATTGGACAAAAAAATTCATCTAAATCCGATATTTTACAAGAGATATATGTATACTTTTTCAAATTATTACTGACATGAAAAATCATATGTACTAGGTACACTATTTCCTCATCATTATGTGATTGTGATTTTTTCAAATTTTATAATTGAGGTACATTTTGTTGGCTTTACAAAAGAAAATATTTTACAAGAAGACTTTGGTTTCCAGCGTAGTTTCATGTTCGATGAAGAACGTTATTTTTTACGAACTAATTCATCATTTGCAATAAAAAATAACGTCATTATTCTAAAAATGAAACAAAAATTTTTTCATTGAACAAAAAAAATCGAAACGTTTTATATTTAAAAAAGAAATAAGAACTTGTCATGCCATCACTTGAATTATGCATTTTAAAATGAGTATTGAATACTTTTAAAGCATCCTTTTAGAACACTGACGTAAGGGCAATGCAACCAGAGCGGGGAAAAGTTCTTTTTAAATCGTTTTCATGGTTTGTTAATGTTTGAATATTCAGAACATTATCAACTGAAAATAAGCAAACGAAAGTAATAAAACTAGTATCTTAGCAATTTTGTCACGAAATTCTCATTTAAAAAAATGTTGTCATACAAATAATGAGAATTTTCAACACCACAGACTGCGTAATTTGAATAAAAATAAGAATAATATGAAAACAAGAAAAAAAGCAAAAATTATAAAATTATAAAATAAGGAACTTTATGGATTAAAAGCACGAGATATAAATCTGATTTTAAAAAGTGAAAGTGTTCAAGCATAAACAACCATAAATACTTAGAAATATAAATTTTCACAAAAAACATCAATTCAAAATCTTACTTTAGATTATTAAACAACTCTAGCATTGCTTATAAATTTCAATAGACAATGCCAAGAAGGTACAAGAAAAGAAAAGAAAAGAAAAGAAAAAACAAAAACAAAAAAATGGTATTATCATAGAACAGGAATAAGTATCAACGTTTCTATCATTAATGGAGTAAAATTTAACGCAAGAAAAAAAATTACCGATGGCCAAGGTTAAAATTTGTCCGTATATTGAGCTTTAAAAAAAATTGCGTATAAGTAGGTATATTATGGCATACGTACAAAAGCTTCATTATAAAATTTTCAAGTAACTGGTACGAAAGTATATCTACACGTATTGATACACATAAATAAAGCATAGATTATCCATCAATGTGGATAGATAAATAGATAAACTTTTCAATTGCGACAGTACATAAGAAGTATATAAGTAATAATCTACGTCATCTCTACTCGTACAATAATAAAAACTAATAAATAAAATAAAATTCGATCGTCACAAGACAATAATCCACAAACATTGAAAGTCAAAGTCATTCAAAAAGCAGTATTGAAAGGATTACATTTAGAAAAATAAACACACGCACAAATACACACACTAAATAATTACCAAAAATAGATAAATAAATTTTAAAAAACCTAATTCTTTGGTACATAGAGACTAATGTAAACAGAAAAGCGTCATCGTAAGTTTATGCGCTGATATGTCACAACCTTATTCAAATTCAAAATTCTGCATTCGAAAATATATTATACGTAATAATAGTCGTAGTTCAATTCATTTTATAATCTACTTGTATTTTTTTTAAAAAAAACTTCACCATTTACGGTGCCATCATTCGTTAATTTGTGGTTTGTTCAGGCGGCCCGCTGAATAGACTAATAGTGAAATTTCTGATATGAGTTTGCCATTGTGATGATAATTGAAAAAATTTAACGCCTGTCCACTCATTTCCATCAATATGAACTACAATATTTGAAAAAACAAAAAAACAATTCAAAAACAATTACACACGATTAGAAACAAATCAAAACAAAAATTACCATTTAAAGGAATGTTTTGAGTTCTAGGTGAACATATTAATCTTGAAATTCCGTCAACAACCTGACTTTTCGGTTCATTCTCCTTTTCCTTTTCTTTCTTCTTTCCCAAACGCATTACTGAAAAAAAGTTCAATCAATTATGAAAAAGATTGCCCGACGTACTCGTAGCTATTTGAATCACAATTATTTCAAGTACAGAGTTATTTGAGGGTGTTTTCTGAACATCGAGAACATTTTCAAAATGTTCAAACATTTAAATTCAAATATCACTTACTTTTTTGTTTTTTCTCTTTCGTCGAATAATTTATGCTAAACTGAGCGACGGGGGATTCACTAAAAGAAAGCTTCGATACTTGTAAAGAACGGAACGCACTTTTCAACGTCAGTTTTCCAGAATCACTTTTCTTACCGCTGCTACCAGCGTCATTTTTTATTTCACCAACTTTCGAAGAAATTAACCAATAATCTAGCTGCAGTTCCAACGGTTCGCATAAATCCCTGCAAGTACGATTGTTCCAGAGATTAAAATATTTGTAGCAATATTATAAAATTGACTTTTTTCCAATACGAATAATATGCTATTCTTACCTATATTGACTAGTAATGTGGTAATTAATATTAGGAGAACTGGGCGGGGTTCCAGGCTTTTCAAGTCTTTTGTCCGCAGCAGTACTCGGAGGTGACGATGTATTTAAAATAGTACAAGGGATCGTAACTCCTGGCGATATAGTTTGACTTTCATCTAATACAGTGTCTATACTGCTATTGGTTAATTGATTATCTACGTTTCCTAACCGAACATCCTAGGAAGAAGTATAAAAAAAAACAACATTAAGTTAGCGTAATTGAAATTTTAAACAAACTAAATGAAATAAAAACCACATCTACGTAATACGTATAAAGTCTGCGTGTGTTTCAATTTACATACATACAGGAGGGGGAAAAGTTATGGCTTGTTCAGCAAGAAACAACTAAGTTTATAATTATCATCTGCAACTTTTTCTTTCCATATTTTATTTCATCTTTACATCTGTGATAAGCCAGATATCAAAATTTTGTAACGAATTAAAATGCCAATTTTTCTTTTCAAATTGGCTTGCCAAAATTTGTTTAAAAGTTAACATGTCAAAATTTGAAAAAAATTTAAATTTTCCATTTTTAAAATGAATTTCTTGGAAAAGTTTTGGTATGAATTTTTATCCAGACGGAATGTTTAAAAAAAACGAACTTCGCAATTTCCTGGAATTGAAACCCCTGGCTCTTTTTTTTATAAAATGAGATTTTTTTCTAAAAAGAGGGAAGAGAGTATAAGGAGCAGTGCAGGAAGTTACTTTTAGAAAGATGATAATTTTTATTTTTTGATGTTTCTTTAAAAACTGATATTTTTATTCAAATTCTAAACAAAATTGATACGTTTTGTAAAAATAACCTCTTTACTAATACATATATGTAAAGAATTATAGATACGTACAACAATAAAAGGAATGAAAATCTGCGATGACTCTTCCGTAGAACTGTAGACAAAATTCAAAAGAAAAAAAAAAGTAGTTATCAATTTCAATACAAATCAACTCTTGAAAACACATTACGAATAACTCTGATACCTTTTATCTTTATAAGTGAGCATTGCTTCGGCAATAGGTAACTGTACGAAAGAATTGGCTTGTTGTAGATACCGTTGAATACGTATTATGATCTCATCGAAATCCATATTTTCAAACTTCTCTTTCCAAGTATCAGTGACGAACAAAGTATTATAAACATTATCTAAACTTCCTAAATACTTACACAAATATCCAGAACCTGGAATTCGTGAAAAAAGTACACATGAGTAAAAAAAATCAATCTAAATACGTAATGCCTTCAAGGTCCATACCTAGAGGAATCACAAAAAACCGAATAAACGATATCCAGTCAGGTGGTTTTGATGAAAGTTGTTCAATCCAATGTCTTAAAACAGTATGAACATAGCTGTCTGTACCAGCTAAAAGTAACTTGATTTGAGGCGGAGGTTTGGGACAAGAATTACAACTGAAATAATAATTTTCATCGTGTACATCAATCCGATTAATATTTCTTCAACGCAGATGATCAAATAGCTTACTATTTTTGCATCTTATTGACTAGAAACGCCACTCCCGTACGAATATCGGAAGATCCACAAAGGGCCATTACTTTGTATTGTCTGTCGTATAAAACGTTAAAAAGTTGATTACCAAACTGTTCAGCTGTATTAATCAAATACAGCACATCTGGAAGTCCATCATCTGAGGGGAAAATCTTACTTATTTGATCTGTAAAAGATCTACGTACCTAGAATGGAAAAAAATATTGAATATTCAAGTACGTATTTACAAAATTACAATTGTCTTTTTGAGAAGAATGTTGAATTTTAGAGCACTTACGTCGACAATATCTTGCGATCGATTCGGGCTTAGTAAATCAGTACTTCTCATTGTGCTCACTTCAGACGAAGAGTTATAAAGCTTTTTCACTTTTCCAGCCGACGAATTATTACGATCACGATTAAAAAGTCTGCTTTTATTGCGTTCTTTTTCTTCCTGCGAACAATCAAACACATTGAATTGTAAAATTAAACATTTTCCCCTTAAAATAAACTACCAAAAATTATTCATTTTTCTATAGATATGATGCTTACTTTCTTTTCTTCAACGTGATTTTTTGAAGGAGATGTATTAGGTGGAGGTGGGTCACTATCCGTCCATGTTTCTTGATGAGAATCAGAATCAGCTCGTTTAGAACTCTCATCGCTGACTCTTTCCAATGTACGTTCTGCATAATACGAATACGGATTAACACAATTTGACCATAAAAACTAGAGTAAATTTAATAGCGATCGATGCTATTGAAAAGTTTACTGAAAGAGCAGAAATCTCATATTATCATGCATCCGTCTTGTAGGATTTGAAATGAATAAATAAAAAAAACACACACAAATCAAAACAAAAAATAGAATCAAGAAACTAATTTTAAATAAGAACTTGTTTATTGAACTTTTTCCCTATTAAGGTCGTTAAAAATTATCACATGTTCAGTTAAGTTCATCATTTAACCTACATCAATCATGAAATTTTGCTTTTCGAAGAAAACGATACGAATTAATCATCAACGCTTGAAGTTTCATGATCTAAAAATGTCCGTGACTTTTTTTATAACCATGGTTTGGGCTAATTACCTACAAATTTGAGCATCAATTCTCACAAGTCAATAATTAAAGTGGGATGCGAAGTGCGAAACTAAAACCTTCATATTTTTTAAAATAGAAAGTTGAAAAGACAACGAAGGATCGAATCCAAAAAATTAATAGATATTCGAACTACAGTGGAAATCGCTTATAATGAGATCAGTTAGTACGAGATTTCGGATACAACGAGCAAAATGCTCGGTCCCGAGCACAACGCCATTTAAACATGTACAATATGGTACCTGTTAGAACGAGCTCATTTATAACGAGGAATCCGGATAGTACGAGCTGAAATTCTTGAAATTTGGTTCATTTTATTGTCTTTTCTCCCGCTTATAACGAGTGTTCATGCAAAAAACATTCATTAAATCCCAAATTTAAGTTTTGTAAGTTAATTTGATGAAATTTTGAAATTCAGACAGATTTTGTGGCATTTTTAGAAAAACAAAACTTTCTAAAAAGCTGCTGGAGGCTCTAGAACTGCTCAATAAATGATTTGAAATTGTTACCAATCGGTTTGACAAGTTGAAAATAGTAGTAAAATTGACAATTTTTTCCTACACGTGTTATACGAGTATCATTTATAACGAGAAGCTCTTTACATCCGGTTATTATAAGATACTCGTTATAAATGCAATACCTTTTAGTACGAGAGACCGGATACAACGAGCAAAATGTCTGGTCCCTTCAATCTCGTTGTAAGCGATTTCCACTGTACATCACAATTTTACAATCATTTTTTTCAAAATTGGGAATTGAAGGACCTCATCAAAAAAAAAAAGTAATATTTGAACTCAGCGCCCTCGAAAAACTAATAAACCGAATATTTTTTTAGATGGTAAATATTTTAATTTTCATTAATTTTTTTCGAATTTTTCCCGTACTTTCAGTTTTTTTTTAATATTTGTAAAATTGGTGTGAGGGAAATTGATTTTTCCCGGTTCTTCTAATTTCTGTATTAAGAATTAATAATTTCATTTATGTTTATTTTTTTCAATTTATTGAAAATTTTACTTAGCGAAGTGAAAGGTAATAATTTCAAGAAAGAACTGACGCAATTATTATTTAAAAAGAAAAAAAAAAGGCCGAACCAAAAAGTAAGTACTGACATTTAAAAAAAAAGAAAAATAGCTGAAATGAGATTGACAAGGTGCCCTTATCTCTTCCTTCATCATGCAAAATTTGGGTTAGTTACGTCACAAGGTTGGAATAATCGTGCTATTCTCATGAAAAATACTTCCTCAATTTACCCTTTATTTTTGTCCAACTGATAAATTCAATTTCGAAATAATATTTATTCATTAAAAAGTAAATTCGTAATTTAAATCAAATTGATGTTCACTATGTCCGTATTCATCAAAACCTAGAAAACAGGAATAAAAATTCTACATAACAACTTCAAGCATACAAAGAACTACTTTTACGAATTATGAATCTATCAATTAGACTACCGAACGAAATTATTTACGCTTTTAAAAAACCATATCACCGAAATAACATGAATTTCCATTCAATTTAGGTAAATACGCTATAGCTGCGGGCAATAAAGACCAAATTTTCATTATTTCTGATCGAATGAATAATATAGAAAACTGATCGATAGAATTCTTCAATAAAATTTCGACTAGGTACAATATAACGTGATTTGAAAAAATATGCGAGTGCAACGGCAATCTGAAGCGGATCATAACAATAATAGTGTTGTGAAAGCAAGTGTAACGTAAAAGGTAAGTGAACGATAGGAAATTTTTTCCATGTTTGTAAATAAATTCAATAACAAACACGTAACATTCAAAAAGCATTGAAATTTCTACTAAAAAAAGAGACGTTTAGAGGTATAATAGGCCTACGGTAGGTAAAATTAAGAACAGATACTAAATAGAAACAGATGAGTAACGAGGTAAAAGATACGTAAATTTCATTGTTATCTAACCTGCACTTTTGTTATTCATTGTAGCCTTGGTCAAATTGTGACAATTTTTCTTATGTAGCAGGCGGCCTGTGAATGACACAAAAAGCACATACAAAAAGCTTCATGCTAATTACAATGATAATGTTGAAGTCGCACTTTTTATATTCTACGCAATTTGTGTATTATTATAATTCCAGTGACAAACTTGCATAGAACATGAGAAAATGCCACTATCAAAATTATCTATACAAAAATCTTACGCTAAGGCATATAATACTATAACGTTAAATTGTATACTGCAATGTATTGCGTGTTTTTTTCAACAAATATTATTAACATGGCAATCTACATCAGCTTCAAAAGGCAATCATTAATACTTCATTTGATACATCAAATGCCGGATTTTTTTTCTAATTTGAATTTCACCCAAAATACCATAAAGAGTGAATTTATTTGGCGTACGATTAAACAAGCGATGTTCCCTTTTTCCTGAGCGATTGGTTGTAGGCATTTTAAAAGAAGGAAATTCGCTTCAAGCGTTTGATTTTGGTGCAAAATCACCATTTGAAGTTTAAACTACCTATATCAGAGGCAAACCTACCAGAATAAAATTTAGTTCAAAATGTTTGACGATTTAATTAATTTTATAAAAACGTCACGACGCAGCAAACCAACATCATTTAAATGATTCGATGAAACTTTTTAATGGTTGAATTGATAATCAATTTAAATAGAATTCGCTCAAACGTTCGTTTTACACGAGAAGGTTTTTCAAATAGAGATAAGTAATTTTGTCCCCACAAAGCGAATTTCAATTTTTGTTGCAGTAAAACATTCAACTTTACACAACATACTGATATTAAACATATATGTACTTGTACGTAATTACGTATTACCTACCAATGGTAAATCTACATGCACTCACGCAAACGCATTAAATACTAATATATACAAATACTTATCTACTTTATGTCAACACAATCGCAATAAAATATAATGACGATAAAATGTACGAGTAACAGTAAATATATAAATCACATGATTTGAAAAAATTCGACTCAATTTAGAACGATGCAATCGAAAAAAACTCGAGATATTTTTCGAGTCCTGTTAATGCACCGAATTTGCGGAGCTGACTTGCATTTATATGTAGTACTTACCAGGAGTATTCAAACCATCGTGGAGTAATGATCGACTGCTTGAGAAAAAAGGTCTAAGAGACGGTTTCGGAGTAGATGATATACTCATAGTATCGATCTCAGGACCAGAATCACTCAAATCTTCGAGTTCTTCGAATAAATCTTCGATATCAACCGCATCCATATCTCCGCCAACAGCTAAACAGCGAGAATAGAAATAAAAATTAAAGACGTGTTATAAAACGCAGAAATATTTTTCATGAATATCATAAAAATAAATGAATAAAAATTATACTAGTAGAAGCACAATACATAAATATTAAAACGCTAGGTACTTTTCTACTTCACTGTAAATATTTTGGCTTTGGTACAATTCGAGTTGCAAAAAGCAATACTAACCAGAAAGCTTACGACTTATGGTCTCTTGGTCATTATCTAAAGACTGTAAATCTTCATTCACTCGAAAACGTTTAAGCAACGATATGAACTTCTGCTTTAAATTTCTTTGCTAAAAAATAAATACAAACAAACGATAAGAATTTAAACCGAACTTCCAAGTAGGTAAGTATTATTTTGTTTTTATTAAGGTTATATAAACTTTCGAACAAAATAAAATATCTACTCTTAAGCATGTAATAATTTCTTGGCAAAAGTAACAAAATCATACCCTTACGTTCCCATTCATTTTGTTTTTCCTTCCACGTCTTCGTTCGTCAATTACGGGCTCTGAATCGGATCCTTCAACTTCGACTTCGTCGTTTCCGCTGCTGAAATCTTCGTCTTCGTCCGAATAATCAGGTACACCTCGACCTACTGAATGATTTTAGATTTAACACTCGTAGATATTCTTCCTCTTCATGTACAATTTAAAAGTAAAGCGTTGATTTACCAGCAGATTTATTGTTCTCTTCGTGATCTACAGGTTGGCTGCTCAAAGAGCAGACAGATATTTTGGCTACTACTACATTATGACCTTTAGCTTCTTTGCAATCGCTTACTAAATCCAGTTCCATTTCCATATGATGTTGTAATACCTAAAATACGAATTTATCCGTGAAATTAATTTCAAAATATTAAATTCCTAGAACTTTGCAATAAGATACCTTCTAAGAAAAAGTTGTCCATTTTTATAACAACGTTCTCTCTAAAATAAAAATTTGCTGACATAAATATACCTGCGACATGTTGATAACTCCTTCGGCTAAAATTTTATACCCGAGTATGGCTCTATTTTTATATCGTTTGCGTCGTTGCAACATAACGTGGAGTCGATTACCGTCTCTTTTCAAAAAATGAGGATACTACAAACAAAAGAAAACACAACAAAGGTCAACAACATCTTATTAAAAATTAAATAAACTGTTCCGCAAACAAATAAGACATTTTTTGCTACGGTCAATGGCACGATGAGAAGTGAAAAATAGTAATGTATTGATTAACCTAAATTTAACAATTCATTATAGCCAACAACGCATATACACATAATATGTAAAGGTATTAATTTGGTTATTGGTTAACTATTTGTATCTATCTACTTCTACATGTATAAGTTACCATGGATGCAGATTACAAGAGCGAAACAATGATTCAAACCAGCGATAAGTCATTGAACTTATTCGATTTTGAGTACGTATTGATAAGTATTTCCTTATTGTAATCCTATTAATAACCAGTAACTAGCGTCTTTATTTTATTTTTTTAGAATTCTATTTTTAGGTTAATTTTTTCATCAATTAAAATTACTCGCGAAACAATTCATGGATATTGCGAAAAAACATATCCCCAATGAGTATTTTCAAACTACGTGCGTCGTAAAAAACATCGCTATGCAAGCTGTGTTCGATATTATGATTACAAAACAACACATTACTAATTTGGCAATAATTTTTTCATCATTTTCATTAGCATTCTCATAAATTATTTCTATAGCATAAAAATTGCAGAAGTTTTGCCATGATGATGGCGATAGTACAAACATACGAGTAGGTATGCAGAAGAAAAAAGGGAAAACGATACTGAAGAAATTTACTGATAATACCTTCTCGTCATTTTCTTTCTCAGCATTTTGCTCAGAATTATCACAGGTTTTATTCGAAATAAAGATTATTCAATACAAAATTAACCAATCACACTGAATAATCTACATTTCAACCATGGTGAGATACTAAAGCGAGTAAGATATATGTATAAAAAATCCACTTCCTCAATAAAACTTCGGCTCGAGAGGGAAAAAAAGTCCTTCAAATATCCACAATGAATGTTTTGCTTTTTTGGAATTGAGTCTTTTTGAGGATACATAGTAAGTACTTTTTTCTCAAAAACAAAATCAAAAGATTTAATTGTATGTACTTGTACTAGTATGTCTCTTATTTTTCTGTAGTATAACTTCTCTAAAAGCTGAAAATCATTGTTTTTTTTTTACCCACAGGTTAGATTATCTCATTTTTTTTTTGGAAAGTTGTTTAGGAAGAAAATTACGCAGAAAAGGTTTGCATACAGTAGAGCAGTTTTACTTCTAGAACATTTCAGAATAAAATTGAAATTTTTTGCATGAAAATTGTCAACACAGAAATATGTGCCTACTTTCATAAACATTTTTTTAAAAAACTGCGATGTTTCTTTTTCTGCTTACTTTTCCTCAACGATAGATAGATCTTTTGAAATACATATTACTTTTTTAAAAAATCATCAAAAATCCATAAAAATTGAGAATTTTTTTTGAATACTTTGAGCAATTCCACGTCAAATCGCACAGAAATTGCACGTTGGTTCATCGAATTTTTTTAAAATTTTGCATGCGTGGTAGAGAGAGAGAGAGACCATCAAACGATGACGAATGACTCAAACCGGAGGTCTTTGCAATTTTTTTTGTCAGAAAAATAAGCATTTGAAATTTGACAAAATAGTGTGGTTTGAAAATTTCAAATGCGGATGCCCCTGGTTTTAACTGCTGTAGGCATTTTTTTTTCAGTTTGCCCTTAAAAGTTATCTACGCAACTCTCCATCCGCTCTTCCCTCTTTCTTTTGAAATTTCTTCAAATGCCCGCACTCGTGACTCATAATGACAAAAATTATATTTTTGATTTTTGATGTACCTGTTCTTGAAAACAGGAATGAGTACAGTTGAAAAACCTATTGTAATAAGGAGAGGGAATATCTCAACCATCATGTAAATATTATTAGGACAAGAAAAATCCAAATTCAAAAATATACAAACTGGCCACATTTAAAATGCCAAAATTCGTCTTTCGTTTTTTTGGCGCTTTTTTAAAAATACGCATTTGACCCATTTCTCATGTAAAAAATCAAAATTTGATCAAATTGAGGTAAAAAGTTTGAAATTCACTTTGTATCCTATTCTTTAATCCTCTCCTACCATTGATTGGTCAAAATTCCCAGCTATTTTAGAGCTTGTACAAAATTTTCGGATTTTCCAAGTTTTAAAAATTTTCATAAAAAAAGCCCAAATGAAATTTTGAATTTAGCAACACTTACAAACTCACAGCATTCTCATGACCTTTCATCGATTTGCGATTTGGGTACAAATGACTGAAATCTATTCCTGCCTGTTGAACGCATCATTTTAACCGTTTTTGTTTGTACTTGTTGTTTCACGAACTAGATTTTTGAGAAAGTTCTGCTTCGAAAAATGAACTGAGTAATAAAAAGTCAACTACATAGGTACATAGGTAGAGGTACTAGTACACAGTATTTGTCTAACAATACGCTCAAAAAATATATACTATAGGTAATGAAAATTGAAACATACTTGTAATGAAAAGCTGAGTTGTAATTCGGTGTCTAGAAGTCCATTAAGTGGTAAAGTCATTTCGTTTGAACGTAACGTTCGTTTTGAACCCTATTAAATAAACACAAGTAGGTAACTCGTTTATAATTTGTTCTTCATACATTCCAACAACACTTGTAATTGTTTATTTTTTGAATAAGTGATCCTTTAATCGATACTTACTTGCATTTTAACTGCAATTACAATTGAATTCAAATCAGCCCCTAATGACTTCAGAAGGACCAGTCTTGTAAGAGTTAAGGAACACAACCTTAAACAGAGAAAATATTCATTTTATTTGCCAACAGCACGCATACTACGTCATGAAAGTGTATATTTTGCGAATGCCTTTCACACCGCAATTGTTTTTCCAAATTACAGCGTAATGTGTAATGAATTATGTTTGAATGGTACATGTGTTACGAAATACACGAGTATTTCATTCTGGTTAGGTATATTCTAGCGTTCTGGCTCCTGGCAGCAGTGGCAGCCATTGGGTTAATTCATTGTAGCTAGAGCTACCGAAAATATTCAACTTTTACAAACGAGTAGGTATTTTCTTTTTAATACTTATGTAAAAGTTTGACACGTCCACGTCACGTTGAAATTTTTCGACAAACGATGGTGTCACTTACAAAAATATATTTCAAAACATCGTAGCCTTCTCTTTGTTTTAATATGAACAATACATTAACTATAGTCACGACGTATTTTCATTTTCACTCTCCTCTGTCATTTATTCATCTAACAAGGGTACCCTTATGAACTCGCGATAGTGGATTTGTTCTAATACAGGTAAGGTTTAGTAAAACGCCCAAACACCAAAGGGACCTGTCAAAAAAATTTTGAAGCGATACTACAAAATTTTCAAAAAAGGTGTTATTTTTTGTAGTTGTTGAGAAATTTGATGACAAGAGTAAATAATATGCTGTTATTTACCAGACAAGCGGTAAAGCGGAATAAAAAAAGTAAAGAATTTTTACGATTTTGCAAAATTTTCAGGTGTATTCTAACGTATGCTTGTGAGCTAAAATTTGTTTAAATTTTTCAAGCACAATATGTACATATTACGGTGTGTGAGGTGTGAGAAATTAATGTTTGAACTTTAGAACATGTTTCATTTGGGAAGCTTTCTGCAGTTCCAGTGCAAAAAGGGCGTTATTTAAGATGCTGAATTTCGTTGAATAATCCCCTAGTTCGAGAAAGAGAAAATATTTCATGTAAACAATAGAAAGAAAATTTATAGAATGGATCATTCAACGATGAGAAATTCTGCAGTAATACACTACCTACGTTATTTTGAGTCATTCTTGCTCATCTTTTTACAAGTTCAGCAATAGTTTTAAAGTTCATAAAATTTTTCTCCCAAAGGAACCACATCGAACTGACACACATCCGATTAGAATGAAAATATAAAGGTAGATCGACAGAGCATGCTCAACCAAGATTTCAAGCATCACAGTACATTTTTAGATTTTTGACAAATTTTCGAAAATTGAAAAAATCCAAAAACGTTTCCTAATTATGGCAATGTTATCGCCGAGCTTCCAGCAATTTTTCAATATTCTCCTGAAATTCTACGCAGACGAACTACAATGAGCTTTGGTGGTTGTAGCAGCTCTAGTTGGTGAGCTAATTGGGCAGTGGGCAGGGGCACCCTATCTCGACACTTTAGATGGTTACCATGAAATTTCAAAAATGGCAGTTCGAAAGTAAATTTTGGACCAACTTATGAGCGAAAAAATCAAATTTCCAAAGGTTTTGATAAGATATGGATTCAT
This sequence comes from Planococcus citri, assembly GCF_950023065.1. Classification (NCBI taxonomy): domain Eukaryota; kingdom Metazoa; phylum Arthropoda; class Insecta; order Hemiptera; family Pseudococcidae; genus Planococcus; species Planococcus citri. Next base: position 50,488,596 of record NC_088679.1, read on the forward strand.
GCAAATTGCAAATAGCCTGTCCGACTTAAAAATCGTTTGAGGTACGTCGTTTTAGAAATTTGAATTTACTCATTTATTTTTCATGGAATTCACATTATGTAGGCAGAGGTACCTGTATAAGTTAATAGTTAAAGGTAATTTTTGGCCGTTTCATCAGATTGGCTCGAGTTTTTAAAAAAAGTTGACAAAATTATTGTCATAACAGCAACTTTTTAAAATTTTTAAAATTTTGAGGCTTGTAATAAATTTGTTAATTATTTCAGTAACCAAAAAAGCTCAAAACAGTAACCAAATAGTAACCAAAAAAATTAAAAAACGCGAGCAAAACATTTTGATGAAGAAAAAATTTTTAAAAAATATTTTGGTTTTTAAATTAAAAAAATCTGAACTACTTATTTTAAAATTGTTTGATAAAAAAGCGAAAGTGTTAGCTCTGGATTTGAAAAATTTTTGGGAGAAAGTGAAAATCTTCAAAATAATTTCTTTAAAAAGCAAGAATTTCTGTCAAGGAGCAAATTTTAACAAGAAGCAGCAATTTCTGGAAATTATAGGCAAACGAATTATACGTTTACGTTTTTTTTTTTTAGCAATTTTGGGTTAGAAAAAAAGCAAGACTTTTCAGTTGCCAAATGTTGGATTTTTAGCAATAAGTAAGACTTTTGGGCTTTGAGCATTTTTTTTTAAAGCAAGACTTTTTGTTTTTGTTTCAAAAAAACTACAACTTTTAGAGATTTTCATCGATTTTTAAAAAGCGAGAAATTTTGATAATTTTTGGCAAACAGTAAAGACAATTTTAGAAAAAAGCAGGACTTTTTGGCTTTTTCGCACTTTTTGTGGGAAAAGACATGACAAGTAGGCATTTCCAAAAAAGTGAGAATTATTTGGATGGCAATATCATCAAAATGTGATTTTTTTGGTATTTTTGACATGAATTGTACTTTGACAGCTCTGAATCTTCAAAAACTCATCAAAATCTCAAAAATTAACCTTGCCACCAAAAAGTGTAAGTAGTTATGGAGGGCTTTAGAACATGCTCTTTTGATTTCGTTTGATTTTATTCAAATCGGAGCGTATCAGTTCAGAAAGTTTCCTTATGAAAAAATGAGGAAGAAACCTAAATTTCAGAAGCAGGCAATTTTCAGGTTCTGAAATTATTGACGTTCGGTGGCTCCAAGCCATTTTGAATGATGTGACCAACGTATTATTGAATGCTGTTCAGGTTTCAAAAAATTTCGTTAAAATATAACAATGTGCCGAACTACTGGTATGCTATTCGCCTCATAAAAAAACCAGTACGCAGTGAAATCGAAGAACTTTTATTTTTTTCTACTTAGGTAGTCCTAATGAGCAATTTTGTTACCGTTATCATGGCCAATAACTCTACATCAATGGTCAAAGCGATTTTAATGAGCTATAAATTTTTCAAATCATTCAACGGTTGGCATGGTTGCCAAAGAACTCCCTACTAAAAAAGTTCCAAACAAAGTTGTAAAATTTAAAAAAGTGTGTTTTCCGATACGTATGTTTTTTTCCACATCTAGCGATGGGCAGAGAGAAAATTTGTTTTGACATAAATAATCTTGACAAGAAACCGAAAAACCAATACAGATTAGACTCCAATCCAGACATTGAAAGATCAAACGACGAGAAATGATGTAAATCATTGCTATACTTACTGACAAGGGAGGTGCTCCAGGTGACATTCACCTATTTCAACGATTCTTGCACCATTACCATTAGATAGAGGACATCAAATATAGTCTAACGCCAAATTTTTAGATGCTGAAGTCAAAATTATGAGTTTTTTATAGCAATTCTTCGATTTTCGCATCACAAATTTTGAAAAATTGAGCAAACATAGTCGGCGCGGGTTGCATGTTTAAACCTTTCATAATATTTCGAATAGTTATGGTTAGACCATCCCACGGTGAAATTTTCAACTGCTCAAATTGACATGTCTATTTATTTACTGCAATTTTTCGATTTTCACATACCATTTTTGAAAAATTGCTACGGAAAAATCGAAAAACCGCCATAAAAATCGAAATATCGACTCCAGCAGCTGAAAACTTGGGGGTTAGACTATATTCGCTGTCCTTTATCAAATGGTGCGAGAATCGTTCAAATCGGCGAATTTCACCTGGGGCACCTCCTTGCAAAGTACATTATAAGAATACAACACGAGATTAACACTGAACAATAGGCAAAAAAATCTGTTGAGAAGAGTGGACGATGAAAAAAGAGGAGGAATATCACGTTCGTCGAGGAATTAACGACAGGAAACAAATTGAATGGAATGCAACCATGCTCTTAAATCAACAAAAAATTCAACTTTTTTACAAACACGATTCGAAACTCGTAATCGCTTTCTGGTTAAGCAATGGTATCGAAAAAATTGCGTACATTATTGACAAATGCACAATACTGCGAGCAGACACGTAGCGTTATTTTTTTCAAACGAATCGTTAAGTACGACTCGTCATACCTATTAACACAGAATGCATCTCTTCTAATAATTACGTTTTTGAAAAATAAAAAAGTTCCAAATGAAAGCAAAATTAATGTAAATTATTCGGCGTACATTGAACATCGCGAGTTTTCGTCCAAGTTCAATAGCAGCGTTGGAAATTACGTAAAGAACATGACACTCCGAATGAAGCATTCCTTAGACTATTACGAAAATTATTTTGCCTATAGAATAAATGTATGTATATTGTACATTACACGCGTAGTGAATGGAATTAGGTAGTTTCCTCACGATACAGAAGTATGTACTTTGGTATATCGAAACAAAAAAATAATAGTACACATTAAAACAGTAATCGAATAAGTTTGATGAAAATGACCCTGATAAAAATCTGGCGAATCAACGTCGCAGTAAACAGTTAATAGGTGTGGGAGCTGCACCTAAAACAGAATCCTACATGGTTTCAAATTTATGGTCAGATTCTTATAATTTTCAATAAGCTTACATTTTTACTCTCAATTACTCATCGAGAACACGCATTCGTCGGTTTCGATCAAAAAAATACGTGTTTTTCGAAATGTAAATGCATTTTCAAACAATGCTCATTTGCATATTTACTAAATCAATTAACATGCCTACGAATAGAATGGAAACAAATCGATTACACGGTACTTTCTGTTAGTTTTTGGCTTGGAATTATATCATAAAAGAAAAATACAACTCCCGGCGAACGATTACGTCGTGTTAATTAGAATGATGAAAGTTATAGCTATACCAATGAGTAATTAGAAATAGCACCTGAAAATTTGCCAACGACAAAGAATGATATTCTTTCGAAAACGTATGCGAAGTACGTAAGCCTATGCGTATAGAACATTATAGAGTAGGTAGTAGGTACATACATCTGTTTTGCAGCAAACCAAAAAACCATGAATTTAGCATCGTGTATGAGAAAAAATGAAAACAAATTTTCAGTACGATCATCCAGCATCAGAAGGTCATGACGATAACGAATTTTGATTTTTTCACGTCTTGAGCTCCAATCATGATTGAATTAATTATTCATCCATATCAGGTAAAATCGCAATTATTGACAAATCAATACCATTTATAACGAAATTCGTCAGTATTAGGAAGTACCTACTAAGAAACATTTTCGGTAATGCTGAAAACATTGCAATAAACGAACTTGGTCACAAACGTAGATAATGTATTTGTTACGTAATAGATGATTTGTCACACTTTCTAATCATCCACGTATAAATAATGGATAATTGATTAAATGTGCATTAAACTATACATTACGAAGTACCAAGTACCCATATCTATGAGAAGAGAACGAAAAAATGTATGCATAGTTTTGCCAATTGTCGGAACGGTTTCATCAACCCTTTGATGGGTACTTTTCAGATAGGTAGGCAATGTAGGCATAATTTACTCAAAGTATAAAAACGAATTTGAAAACAAAATTTGTACATTATTCTTCTGATTTTCAATTTTATTCAAGCATATGATTATTGATTACTCAGCAGACAAAATTTTTGAACCACGTAGTTATTTAAAAATGAAACAAGTGCCTACCAAAAAAAAAACTTTCCTATTTCTTAATTTTTTTTGGGCAGGATTTCGATTCTAATTCAAACTGCACTGCATCTCCAAAATTGAAAAATATTTTTCTTTCCAATTTTTTAGGATAATTGCCCAATAATTGGCTCACAATCAGTTTAGAGTAAATTAATTTAATTCGAGTATTAATATAATGAATTCTTGAAATACTTTAGACATGTAAAACAGAAGTTAATTCAGTTCAATGATCGAAATTCAAAACATCAAAAGATTAGTCCGCTGGAAATGTTTAGACGAGAATAGTGCAATCATTCCATTCTCGAGAGACGATATTAGTCTATGCTGTTAATGAACATATTTCGAATGTTTTACACATTTTTTCTTAACGACGCATGTCATTAATTCATGCCAACAGATGACCTATGATTAGTTAGTCAGTAGAGTCACTGCAACGTTGACTAATCATATTGTCAAGTCTGACTCTGCACCGTATCGAGTTATTCGAGTTTAGGGTATAATCTGTGTTCGATTACTCATCCTCGTTTTGTAAAATATAAGAACGGTGTATTTAAAATGATTCATATTTATAAATTAAGAAGATAAGCGATTCTACTGATTAGAATGCGGGTAGGGAGGAAATACGATAGTAAACCAATGATGAGAGAATAATAATTTACTATTAAATACTGTCTGTTTCACTTTACCAATGTACGTAGGTAAATGAATATGATCAAGATTAACTTCGATATTATAACATCTAGAGATAAGAAAACTATAAAGTTGAGTAATTACCTTGGTATACAATTTGGAGGAGTTCGATCCACTTCCCAAGTGGCGAACAATTTCATAGGAACTGGTTTCACTCCAACCAGTGGAACAGCTTTTTTATCTGCCATTTTCGATGCAAAAATCACAGCATTTGATAGATCAAGCGTACAAGGAAAACTAATCACAGCAACGAACAACACGAAAAGGATCCCAAAATATTAAAGCAGGGAAATTGGTTGAAAAATAAATGCAGATTAGTATACATTTTCAGCATGAAAAACAATTTATTTTTAACGCGAAGCTTCAATTACTACGAAAATTGTTTACATTTTGCTGAATAGATGCTAAAATAATTCACTTTAAGAAGCTATAATGAAGAATTTCACCGCATATTGTAGTGTCATCTCTTATCATTTCGTCCAATTTCGCCATTGACTTGAATTTGTTTACTAAATAATTTGTTCAAAATTTCAATTATTTTTTCTTCACTATTTTTTTTCTCTCACGGTCGACAGCGCTATCTTGTATCGATTCGGATTATTATCCAAAGTTGAAACAAGAAAGGTTCCGTTTTTGGGAGTAAAAAAACTTTAAAAAACGAAACGAAACCGTTAAGAAACCATGTATTTTGACGGTTTCGGTTTCTGTGACGAGGTGCTACTTCCACGATCCACGTTCCACGTTCCAACCCAGAAAAAAACTGTAATTTTATCAACGAAACAACAGATGAATTTTCAAATTTTGAGTCAAGTTATGGAAATCTTTTCATGATTTACGATATTATAATAATAAAATATGCGTTAATTTCGAAGGAAAAGATACGATGCAGAATGCTGTGATGTGATCCGATTTCATGCAACTTGTCATATTCCGAATAATGCGGCAAATGACCCTTTGAAAAGTATTGTTATTTGTTATCATTTTTTTATAAGTTCTCAACTTTCTCGCTTTGTAGTGTTTATTCGACTTGTAAAATAAGTTCCATAATTGGTTACAATGAATTTCAACGATCAATTAAATCGTAGCGGTAAGTGTCACAAACATTATAATCGCAGTTGGGTATTCTGATGAGAATTAGGCTCTAATAATGATATATTTTTCGCAGCTAACCCTGGCGCCGCCGGTCGAAGACTGGTGAGAAGACCACACGAAACACCCGGTTTGGAGTCGACACGTGTCAATCCTCAAGCCCCTCATGTGTACAATCCTATGAATGATGCACAGTATGGACAGAATTATGTCGATAATTCTTTCCACGCTCAAAACGTCCATCCGTACGCTCAACCAGGTATGAATTACGATGTTCTGAATATGTGGAATACGGAACACGCTGAATCAAAACACATCTTTTTCGGAATTAATTTGTAGGTATGATGCCGCCATCAAATCCGAATAATTACTCCTATCCAGCACCATCGGAAACTAGTGGGTTTCCTCAAGCTAATCTCTTGACTGATCCTGTTGTTGCTAGTGCTGCGATGCAGTTCGGTCAAGCTTTCGTCGCATCTGGACGGCAAGAATTAGAGAAATACGTCGGAGTTTCAAGACTTAAGTACTATTTCGCCGTAGATACGGCGTACGTCTCAAAAAAATTATCAATTATTCTGTTTCCGTATTTGCATTCGGTAATGAACATCATTATAGCATTTATTTAGTGGTATTGTCATACAAAAATTTATCGAGTAAAATATTTGCAGGATTGGTCGGTTAAGTACGATCAAAATGAACCGATACAGCCGAAATTTGAAGTAAACGCTCCAGATTTGTACATTCCTACAATGGCGTTTCTTACGTAAGTTGTTGTCGATTTTTGTTTAAGAAGTGAAGCAGGACATAGTGTTTGTGAATTTGTATTTTTTGCAGATATATATTAGTCGCTGGTTTTATTTTGGGAGTATATGATCGATTCAGTCCTGAAAAATTGAGCATAGAAGCTTTAAATGCGTTGGCGTGGAACGCTCTCGAGGTGCTTGTGCAGTTGATTACCCTCTATATTTCAAACATCAATACGAATTTGAAAACATACGATTTGCTCGCTTACTCCAGTTATAAATACATAGCGTAAGTCTCTTGAATTGTTTCGAGCGTGGCATTATTTTGTAATAAGTCGGTAGTCGGTTACGTATTAATCATTAATTCATTATATTATTTATTGTAGGATTATCGTCATTTTATTGACGAATTTACTATTTGGCCGAGTTGGATATCTAATATCTTTAACCTATCTGAGTGCATCGTTGGCCTTTTTCCTCGTAAGTATGAGTAACAATCAACTTAGATAATTGGTAAAGAAACTTGAGTTTTTTTTTTTTTTTGATGGACAGATGAGAACATTGAAACTACAAATTCTTGCTGAACCAGTGCCTTACCAACAAGATATGTATGGAATTCCTCAACCCGCTGTTCAACAATTAGGATTGAAAAGAAGACAGTATTTCTTGTTGTTTGTATCGTGCTCACAAGTTCTTCTGATATGGTGGTTGACTTGGAGAATAGTTTAATTTTACTGAAGCTTTGTTTGAGTGGTGATTTTTATGATGAATCGATTTTCGAAAGATGTGTACGGAAATATTATATTTCCAACTTGATTACTTTCTTTATGGATGTGGATTGCGATATGAAAAGTATCATTAGCGTGTACAGAATTTATTTATTGTCATTTCTGAATTGTATCATAATAATTCTGTCTCTTGTTTCTTTATACAATTATTATTATTTTTTTCATGTGAAATGTTATTACCGTATCTTCATTTTTTTTCTTGTTTTTATTAACAAATCAAAATGGAAAAATGAGATTTACAACAATTTTATTTTAATAAAAAAATTACTGACATACTGTACATATTAAAATATTCAACCAACAGCTGGCTGTAGAGAACATGGATCTGGGGAAAATTTTTAAGAAGATTGCTGGTGTACGCTTTCCTTTAATTTATCTACAGGCTTTTTCGCAACTGAGTTAGCATCACTGCGAATAATTTAAATAATCGATCATTCGATCAATGATCACCAAAAATAAGTGAGGTAGATTAAGCTTGCAAAACGGGTCTATGATTTTCAACTTTCAAACTATTATTCGTTTGTGCATACCCGGTACCACCCTAAAACATGGGAATATTGAAATTAGTTATATGTAATCAACTGGAAGCGCACACACTTCCGTCAGCTAAAGTACCGTAAGAAAAATAATTACCCGTTGCAAAGGAATTATGTCTTTTTCTTTAAGTTTTTCATTGGTTAACGGATGTATCATATTTTTCTTGATGATTTTCTCAACGCATTCCATTGTCACAACATCGCCACTGCAAAAATACATATTGAATTATTTAACAAGTGGTCACGAATAACTGGTCATTTTTGACTATTTTCATTTTCCAAGAATACTTACGTGGTAGCTAAAACAGCAACTGGAATAGAATTGCTCAGGACGTCACCAGTAACTGCACATTCGTAACGCTCTTTTTTAGCAATCAGTTTTGTTTTGTCTGATGAATCTTTGATTTCTTTGAATTTCACGTCAATTAAACCTTTAATTTTCAATGGTTTTCCACTCATGGGACAATACACCGTAGTGTCCTAAAAATAACAACGAATTTTAGTTACTGTACTTCCACAAAGTAGTTCAACCCGTGTAATAACTTTGCATTACAGGTTTTTCTAACTTCCTAGTTTTAGCGTCTGGTGTTTGAGATGGTAACCAAAAGCTGGGTAGCTGCTTATCTTTTCCATTTGCCATATTAGAGATTGAGTTGTTTACCGCTCCTTATGAAACAAATACCAGCCCATTATTACACGTACAACTTACATTTACCAATAAATACTCGTAAGAAGTTACCAACCAGAAGTTGATGGTTGCGAAGAAGCAATCGTCTGTTCATTTTTCAAGAAATGTACAATTTTTGAACGTTTTTCTGCAACGGCTAATTCCGCTAATTCTGTCTGAAGAAGAAAAAAGAATTGGGTTTAAAAAAATCAGCAGAGAAATTTTGAAAATAAGATGAGGGCTCCACAATAACAACTTATTTACTTCTTCTTTCTTCTTTTGTTTCTCATATTCCTTTAGTTGTCTGCTAATTTCATTTTTTTTCACGATGGTATATTCCAAAATAGCTTCTTTATCGAATAAATAACCATCTCGGCTGAAATAATAAATGAGTTTCAGTACGTATATTGATGTCACGTGCTAACTTTTCAACTATAGAATGGTAAATCTAACGCAGTCTTACGTTACAACAGGATTTCTGCAAGGTTGTAGCGTTAAACAGCAGCAATCGAAATCTTTGACCGAATCTTTACCAAGTCTCTGAGTTTCTGTCCCGTATCCAGAACTTCGAGCATCTTTCTTCTTTTCGTAATATGTATAAACTGCACCAGCAGTACAATTTCTTGCGTGACGCGTCATAGCAATGTATTTTACGAAAACTTAAAAAAAACTATGTTGAAAAAGAAAAAAATCCAAGAGATTGACCTATAGACAGTAAAGGGAAGACTTCGCACTCAAAGCGGGACTAAATCAAAACCAGTCGCGTTTCGGACGCCAGGTTTTGAAGAATTTGTAGAGGGCGCCGCGCATGTAACTTCGCGATTCTATAGCGATGCTCTTGAATCTACGTAGTTCGTACATTTCTCGCGCTGTGAATTATAGAGGGCGCTCGCGCATGCAACTTCGCAATTACGAAAACCTTGCGCACGGAAAATGTACATTTTTATAACGATAGTGCGAAGTCTTCCCTTTACTGTCTATAGATTGACCACACGAAAAGTGATATCAAAATAATCAAAAATTGAAAATCTAGAAAGAAATCGAAACACAACAAACAGAATGACCTACAAAAAAAACTGGACGAAACTTCATTTTCGTCTTTCGAAAAAGGGTAGGTACCTACCTACTTTACTTCGTGAATCATTTGGTGATTTGGTTCGTTCGTTTTGTTTGTTTGACAAAAACAGCCTGCGAACAAAAGTTATGCTACTCTTCCAACTCCATTTCAGGGAAATGAAGACCGCTGAATAATCTTCAATAAAGAGATGAATACATTTGAATTTGCGTCAAAATTAGAATGAGTACCTACGTCTAATAATAATAACTGGAGCACAATAATAAAATGGAATACTTACGCCATAAGCGACTGACTTTAGTTTCCAATGTTTCCATGACAGCCATGATCTGAGAAGTATTACAACACGAGTTGGTTCGAGTTAGAACTGATAGTAATTGTAAACTTGTAGACAGTGTTTTTTGTCGCGAAACAATCGGATCACACTCACATGCTTTCAACGCTTCAAAATTTAAGAGATACTTTGTCCGTTCATACTTTCTAATGAGTTTAATATTCAAACGCTTAAAGATATAAATTCGCGATTAGTGTAAGATTGTTTTCCAGTTTAAAAATTTGTTCCAATAATGTAATCTGTGATCATAATTCTACCTAATCTTTTAAATTCAATGTTTCAAATTGTAATACCAAATCGAGTTATAAACATTTCAGTGAAATATTTTCCGAGGTTTCATTACGGTTGCTTAGTAGAAAGTGAATAAATTATGAGATGGCTAAATAAACGACACGAGTACAATCAGAATTTAGCAGAATTAGTGCAGAAGACATCTTTTTGTAGTAAGTTCATGCATCTATGTCCAGAGATTCTACTTTAATTACACTTTATTGCGTAAAGATTCTTAATATTTTGTATACCTATATACCTAATCTAACTTAGCTAGGTATATTTTAAAGAAATTTGCCAAAGTATACCAATTAACATTTAATTTCAAGATGGATGAATTGTGAGTGGTAGGAGCAGGAAGACTGAAAGAAAAATATGTCCCAGGCTACTTAGGTAAATCATAAATGTAAAGTATTAGCTGTTATGTATCTCATTTGATCATCACGGTTTTTTAATTTTTCAATTTAATACAAGTATTTAGGATCCACATTGTTAGATTATTACAATATGTCCTGGTCCCCTCATCTCATGTGACAAGAAATTAACAGTACCAAATGGAGAAGCCCCCCCCCCATGTCGCAAAAATTACGTGTCTGAGATGTAAAAAAAAAAAAAAAAGGACTGCAAACTTTAAAAATTAAGAAAATTGCCATGAAATATACCTAAAAATAAAGAGGGGCATAAGTTGATAAATAATAAGTAATGTTTTTTTTTTTTTTTTTATACAGTAAGTAGTAAGAGATGAACTGAAAATCTGAACAAATAGACGAAGTACCTACATTGATCCTTGAATTGCTTAGTAGATTATTATGAAAATTAATTTAACAGCATCACTACATCAAAATTTGACGATCTTAGATCACTCTACCTCTAGTACCTATGCACATTGCACATTGTAATTCAAAATTGAATTCTCCATGAAATTTTGCTGAAAAACTTTAACCTGAAGTCTATTGAAAAAATGTTGTGAAAGAAGTTGCCTAACCAGTTTGCCGTAAATACGGCATGTTATAGCTAGCCTATACGTATTAGGCACAGACTTCTATGTATAAACTAGATGACGAACTCGCCATAAGATACGTGTTAAAAAACTGATGATTGTCATAGTATATCTTGCCCCTGACACGTAGGTCGCAGTTGGTCGCAGTTAACGCGTGATTATATGGTAGATGTTATGAAATGATTTAGATTTTTTGATTTTTTGTGATTTAAAAAATTTTTAAAGGAATTTTTTTGAAGTGTATCATTTTAAGCACCTTATGTATATACGAAAAAACCTTCAAAGTAAATTTGTAGATAAAAATATTGAAATAATTAGAAAGGATTTTAAAAAGCAACTTGGTAAGGAAAGAAAATTTTTGATTTTTTACTTCCAAATTTTTATAAAAATGTTTAAAAATTGAACAACAAAAATTTTTAAATAACACAAAATTAATTCCAAAATATGAAGAACAAGGTCAAACTCAAAATAGGATTTTGTTTCGGGTATTCCCACGTAAAAATAGGTGAAATGCTCCTGTCCTCGAATTTTAGAATTTTGATGAAACATTGTTGGGTACCTTTAAACAAATGTTGGAGCGAAAATTTTCTCCATCCCACCCCCTTGTCCACAATAGAGAAAAAACAATTTTTTCGGGGGAAAAATCATACTTCAATGACTCAATGAGTTTTGAACAGAAATTTTTGAATTTACCCAAAATGTGTAGAGGAAACATGAGACTAGTGACGTGAATTTTTTCAACATTTTTGGGCTACCCGAGGGGAAAATATTGACGAAATGAAATTTGAAACCGCCATATTTTTGAATCTAATTAAAGCACACAAAATTTGTTTTCATCTAAAAATACGTTCAGGTGAGTACTATTTTTTGAGAATTTTTATAATTAGGTAATAAGATAAAGAATAAAATTTCGTAACTCATTCTAAGCACATTATGTGAATATGTGCATACAAAAAGTTGAAAAAACCTTCAAACTAAATTCAAAGCTAAATATTGAAATCATCAGAAAGGAATAAGGATTTTAAAAAACAACTTGATGAAAAACAAAAATTTTTGCTTCCAATTTTTTTTTAATTTCTAAAAATTTTAAAAATACCTATTTCTAAAACGTTGCACAATATTATGCATTGTTCACGTGAACTTTTCATGCAAGTAGGTATGTACTACTTACTTTGAAATAAGGAAAAAGTCTACGAACACTTTAGTTTTAAAAGTTTGCTGAGTTTTTTTAGCAAAAATTTCCCAAGTAGGTACAAGACTACAAGAGCCTAGAGGATATGAATACAGGCGCAGAGCAGAATCATAGGATAAATACGTTTTCCCCATTTTCTTGGAATTGAAGGAATTCGGAAAAAATTTTGTTTGGACAATTGGACATTAACCAAAGAAAGTAGAATTTACCTACTATCGATTGGTATAGATTTTTTTCTATTTCGTAAAGAAATGGTCATTTTTAACAGACAGATTTTTATGCATGTCAACCTTGAATTGAAATTACGCAAAATTTTCAATAAACACTTAAATAGGTATGAATTTTAATTTGTAATAAACCAAAAAATGTGCACAATTCACTAAAAATTTCCATCAATTTCACTTTTCAGTTTGAAGTTGAATTTTTACTGTGTGTGACGACTTTTTACAACTTTGAGCTTCAAAAATTTTAGAACATGAAGTTCGTAATAATCTCTTCTCTGAAGATTTTGTGTACTGGATCAACCCTTTTTCCTAATCTGAATTATTGATTATTGTTCTTCAAAAGATTTTGGTGTTGATCATACATAAGTTATTTTTATTCAATTTAATCTGTAAGAGATAGGTATTATGAACAATGAACATGCGTTTTTATAGCCTTGAAAAAATATTAAACGATCATGCAAGTACCATAAATAAAATGAAAAAAAAGACCAATTTTAAGCACGAATAAAATAAATTTTCCCAATGTTACTAAGTTTCATTTTTCATTTTTCATTTGTATTGTAAATAAACTGTGAAAGGATTTCATGATTACATTAAACATTGATGTTCTGCACATCTGTTTCCATTCATATCCAGTTGATTTATTGAAAAATTTACTGGTAAAAAATGTAAAAATAAAAAAAATGATCGCGCATTCATATAACTCGCATTGTTATTATGGTGTTTCTTGACCTACGTTGCAGGGGCGCGTTATACTACACGCGTCCGTGTGTTTCACACGGAGTTCGTCATCTAGTTTATACATAGAAGTCTGTGGTATTAGGTATATGTTAACAGAAGATGTCTCGCAGAAATGAGCATGTACTTTTATAGTGATATTTGAAAGTGTATGACATCCTTTCTCTCACTGTCTCACTATCCCTCTCTCCTTCTTCTCTACACTCTTTTTCTTTCTTTTAAAAATTTTCCCTCTTCTGGATAAATTTCGATTTTTCAAGTAAAACTTACTTACCTCGATATCAATCCCTCTGGTCATCATCTTCAAGATTTTTCAGGCCCCAGAAATGCATGAGTAAAATTATCAGAAAAAAGTATGCAATACAGTGAGTCGTCGTTGACGTTTTTTTGGAAAATTATGGATGGGGGGATTCGATCAACAGTTGTGATGGGGGCCTCAAAAGACCGCATGTAAGATTTTGGATCCCTGATTTAAACTTTCAATTTTCTACTGGGGTTTCAAAATTTTAAGTTTACATTTAAAATACATATTAATTTAAAAAATGGGTATTAATTGATTATTGTATCCACTGAAGTGATGACACCATTTTTGAAATTTTCACTTTTTTTAGGTTAGTTTACAAAACATTTGAATACCTATGTCCAAAATCGTATGATTTTTGTAAGTTATATGCAAAGTCCCCGGAAAGTTGAAAAAAAATTCAAAAACGGTTTTATTATATCTAAGTAAATACAATGATCAATATATTAGTTATAGCAACCCACCCTACCCACTTAGGGAGATGGAGTAAAGAAGAATGTACCTATCTCAGAATGCAGGCTGAAGACGAGAGCTATATAAACATGCGGTCTGTGGTTATTTTTTAGCCCCAAAAAAAGAGCACCTACATTATGAGTGAGCAGGGTTGTATGACAAATAAAATGATATTTTTAAAGCATGGTCCAAAATTTTAAAAATCGATGCACGCATTCAATTACCTATGCTATATTGCTATATGTACCTAATATATACTTGTATTCCAACTAAAGAAAGCACAAAGTTGGATCAACAATATGTAATGGTAGGTAAGTATGTAGGTACATATACTAAAAGCGAACCCTAACCGAGGTTATAAATTTTGAAATGCACAGTGGGCTGGGAAGTAATGCTTTTAACCCTGCAAATTTTTTTGATTGACATGAACTGACAAAAATACGAGAAGTCTTGAAGGAATAAGAAAAAAGTTTGTTTAAATTTAAACAGCTATTTCTGAATATCGACGCATCGTAACCTTTAAGTCGGGCATATCAGCCATTTGCTAAATACATTCTATGAATGGATGTATGAAGTATACTGAAAATGAATCATCCATTTAATATTCGTGTATGTATTCTCCTAATTCGTGATCGAAAAAAGGAACTCTAGATTTGCCCATTTTGGCTTTACAAAATGAAATTGAACACATCTTTCCATTTGTAGGTTTTTTCATTTTTTAGGTAGAAACATTATACTCATAAACTTACCATACGTAGCTAAAATACACTTATTACCTATACTTGTTCCTTCTCACACGAAATACATCAGGCCGGCCACAGACGTTCAATGTTGGCCTTTATTTTATCACTCAACAAAGGTCATGGAGTAAATAATCAAATTTTATTAAAAGCGAGAAAATTGCACGCAAATTTCGTATTTTTTTTCTGGGTTAATAATAACATTCACCAACACAATAAACCCGCAAGAGTGGCCTATATATTCTATTGTATAAAGACATTTGGGTCAATAAGTAGACGGACAAATAAGTATTTTGTGACCATTACTCTCACGCGATCTTTCTATTCTTTCGCCTTTTTTTTTATAATCGCGCAATTTTTATTAGCTGCTTGCTTCTCATGACTTATGGAAATCCAGGTCAACGCTTGCTTATAATTTCCAGGATGACTAATACGTATACTATATACCTACAATTTTAGTGTTTAACTATATTTTATGATAGGTAGGTGTATACTTCCAAATCCCTATCCTTTTTTTTTTCTTGCTCCCACCGATTTATATTCTTGATCATTATCATAGCTCGTTGTCAAATATCTGAATAAAATTAGCCGGCCATTTTATTAAAAGTGGGTAAGTATAATAAAGACTACGGTAAGATTTTGGAAAAAGGGTCAATTATTTTTTCAAGTGGTACTTTTTTATCGCGAAAATCAAACTCCAATTTTATATTTTCTCAAGAAGATGAAGTGCAGGTATATTTTGAAGCAAGGTCATTAATGGAAGTACCATAGCGAATTGCGATACCTTCACTCGAGGGTTGAGAGTTGGAAAACTATTTTGGCGTGCGTGGCACCGCCGATAATATACACATAGACCTTGTACAACTTTTTTCTTCCACATAGAATCAAGGAAAGCTAATCAAACCCAACTCAGCTGTTATTGTTACCGTTTTCCTTCCGTTTCCCTTATCTCTCAACCTTAACAACATCATTGTTCATGCTTTCATGCGTTAAATTCGAGTAAACCTTAAAATATGATTTACATAAGAGTAATTTATTCAACACTTTTGCGATGATATGAGTACCGTAGTGACTGGTATTGACCGATGGAAAGTTCTAAGTTGAACTGCTACTGATAAGCTAGCTCCTTAATAGTGTGTACTTGGGTGGAGTATGGATTGTTAAATGAATACTAGATTAGGCAGGTACATACCTAATCATTTTAATTTTCAGGGAAGGTAAAATTACACATGATGTCGACAGTATCTATCTAACTATCCAACTAGGTACCTACCTACCCATATTATCTGTTCCTACCTGAACAAAATACATTTTTACTTAAAAAAATACCCTTTGAATCGGAGTCGGAAACTTTGAATGATTCCTTTTTTAGATTTAAATTAAGTATGTACCTATTTGTAAAAGAACTGCGTTGCATATCTTATTCGGCCATACCTAGCCCAAGTACATAACTCCTAATCAGTATAATGTCCAAGTACGATACCTATTTTCTAATGTATATTTTTTTCTTCCAAATTGACTTTCAAGAATGAATTATTCATCGAAATGGAATAGAATATCACAAAGTACCAGATGGCTTCAGCAGCTACAGCTCGCCACTCCTGGAACGATCAATTTCGATTGAGTTTTCAAGAAATAGAAATCAGCTCGTCAGAAGGTGCTACAGCTTTAATGTACGCATGCCAACAAGAAAATGTCGAGCAGTTGATAGCAATCTTGAAAAAGAAGGTAGGTTTGTTCAAAATTTTAACAATTTTTCTCGATAGGTTACTCATTATTGTGTGATTTTTTTCAACAGCCTCAGACAGTTGGAGAGAGAGACAGAACGTTAAAAACTGCGTTACATTATTGTGCAGAAAATTCATCTCTCAAGTGTGCAGAAATCGTTTTAAATGCTGCCCCGGAATTATTAGATGCTGCGGATGAAGACGGATACACAGCTTTACATTTAGCGGTAATTGCCGGAAACGTTCTACTAGTAAATTTTTTACTATCGAAAAATGCCGACATAAATAAATTAGACACCGAAAGACATTCTGTCATACATTGGGCAACAGGTAATGCTGATTCGAATAATTCAGCCAACTTTTGCTTCCTCAAGGCGATCGTACTTTGTAAAATAATATAATTCTGGATTTTTAGTTTGCGGCGAGATCGAGCTTTTGCAGATTTTATTGAAATGCGGAGCTAATCCTTCAACTCCTGATGTGCATGGAGGATATCCGATACATTATGCTGCACAAATGTGTGGCACCAGTTCAGAAATTGGAAATGATTTTCGATTAGGATTAGGAGTGCTGAGAGTATTGTTGAATTACCATGTTGATGTTAATGCGACTGATCACGATGGAAGACCGCCATTATTATGGGCTGCTAGTGCTGGTGTGTTTATTGTTTAATTCAATTTCAATTTTAAACCTTACCAATTAGGAGGTGTTGAAATTATTTATGTTCTTTTATTAATGTACTTATAGGAAGCTCAGATGCTGTATTGGCTTTGACAAATGCGGGGGCATCTATTCAAGCACATGATAAAGATGGCTTAACTGGTGAGTACATACATTTATGTACACATGATGCAGCGATCATACAACTCGTTCTGATTCAACTCCTCTTTTTCCTCGATCACTAATTCTTATAAAATATATTTTAGTCGATCGAACACCTTAAATATAATGCCAGATAAGCATAAAGCAGAATAAAAATCAATAAGTACTTCTCTCATTTGCTTATCTGATAACAATTCTCATTTCCTTTTACATTTACGGCGTATGAGATATGCAATTTTTATTAACACATAAAAATATTTATTTACGACGTGCAATAGGCAACTTAAACCCCTTTGCTGTATAATTTTCAAATAAAAATGTAAAAAAAAGAAAAGAAAAAGAAATATCCATCAAACTGAAACAAAAGTTTTGTAGGTAATGGATTTAAAATGAATTGTACATATTTTACATGTTTAAGGTACCCTTGCCAAACCCTTCTAATCACTTTTCATTTTCACGAATTCGGCACGTCATTTTATACTTGTTCATATTTTTCATTTTAGCCCTTCATTGTGCAGCCAGTCGAGGTCATACTGATTGTTTGGAAACATTAATAGAACTTTGCGGAGCCGACGTGGACGTAATCGATAACAATGGTTGTTCACCGTTATTTTACAGTGTTACTTTAGGACATGCTGATGCTACACAATTGTTACTTCAATTTGGCGCCAACGCCAATCGTCAAGACCGCAAAGGACGCACGTGAGATTTTTGTAAACATTTTGTCACATATTTTGCTTTTAAATACACATTTTAAGGTTTTAATTTTTCTTAATTTTGCAAAGTTATTTCAATTTTTAATTTATGAACGATTTGAACGAAGAAAGAGTTTACCTACCTATTATTGCATTGGTTTCACTGTAGATTTTTGTTTTTGTATTTTAGTCCCGCTCATTGCGGAGCAGCTAAAGGACAATTCGAAACATTACGTATTTTGAAAAAACACAACGGAAATTTGTGGATACGAAATATTAGAGGAGATTACTGTATTCACGAAGCAGTAAATGCTGGAAGAAAAGATTTGGTTAAATGGTTATTGTCTCAAAGACCTGATGCGGTAAATTCTTCCAACGTAGATGGTCGATGCCCACTACACATTGCAGCAATTACGAATAATATTGAAATGTGTAAGGTAAATTAGATGCATACCTATCAAGTACCTACTAATTATACCAATATTTACCTATTTGAATCCTACATTGAATTATATTAGACCTATTAGGTATAAATGAAAAATAATATTCCAGGTGTTATTGGATTATCAGTCATTGGTGAATCCGGTTATGAAAACAAGTAAAGGTGATATGATGACTCCTTTAGATGCGGCCCTCTGTAAAAGTAATAGAGGGTGCGCGAAATATTTACAGTTGCATGGAGGAGTTCCAGCTACTAAATTGTCCAGCTATTCGGCGGCTCTAAGAGGACCTCGCAGGTGAAATCTTTACAAAATTGTTCAATAGTGCTCAAAAACAGTTTTTATGGAAATTTTTTATTTCCTGTCAAAATTCTAACCCATTTTGATAGGACGTTTAGCACCTCTTTTAAAAATCCAGAAAATCATGGTCCAAATTTTGGACTGAAAATTCTTCAAAATTTCTCAGAAAAAGTTTGGGTTTAAAATAGTTCAAAAGTGCTCAAAAAAGATTTTGAGGGAAATTTTTGATTTCCTATCGAAAATTCTAACTCATTTCGATAGAACGTATCACATCTTTTTTTTTTTTTTTTTTTTTTTTTAAATCCTTATAAAATCATGGACCAATTTTGGGCCAAAAATTCTTCAAAAGTGTTCAAAAAAAGTTTTGATAAAAATACTTACCTGGAAAGTGAATCGTTAAATTTCAATTATCGCTTTGTGTTATAGAATGGAATCACATTCAGATTATCACGGTTCTCCGGATGGTACTTTGGAAGCACCTTTCCAAAATCGTAATTCTCGATCATTAGATACCAGTCCTTGCGGATACCAAACCACTAAGAGCAGAACAGTTCAAGTGAGTGAATCATTTTTAAATGGCAATGTTAGGCCTAGGTACTTTTTAAATTACATACTTGTTTAAATTATTTGCCATGTATAGGTAGGTAATATTCATTTGCCTTCACCAACAAAAATTATGCTAAAAAATTTTAAAGTATATAGTTAGCCCTTACTTCATAAAATAATTCAAAAAAATAGATCACAACACTTGATGGTTAAGCATATCAATTTCGTTTTCTTTTTTTACCAAGCCTTGATAAAAAGTTTCGTTGTAAGTGAGGATAGGTATGCTTTGAAATTTTTTTTTTACCAATGTTTGGGGAGGGGGTTCATCTTGGCTCACCTTTTGGCTTGCATTGGTATGAGAGGGTAAATAACTCACACAAATATGTTATAATGTAGGTACCTAGTTTAGTAGGTAGGCTACTTACGTATATTATATGGGTACTAATCGATGTATACTGAATCATTTTAGGTTCGAATTGAAGCAAACTTATGCTCAGAAAATATTCGAGAATCAAACGTATACAGCGATGAAATTAAATGCACCTACGAGAAAAGTAAACGAAAAGGCACAAATCATGGCAACAGTTACCATCGAAGTGTTATAAAAACTTCAACCAATAGAAGTAATAGCCGTCAATGCGACAATGGCAACGATACCTATTTCAGCAACAGCTTGGATTCGAATTCCAGTGACTTCTCTGATCGTTCGTCAGAAAATGACTCTCGAAAGAAAAGAAGACGCCGACGACGACAACGGAAAATGAGAAGAAAAACAAGCGAAAATATTCAAAAAGAAACAGAAAACCTAGATGCCACAAATCCAGCCGAGGAACGCGTACATAAAACTAAATTAGACGAAGATAATGATATAAATCATCTTATTGAAACAACTAAATCGGAAAATCTTCACACTGTTACCGCACTAGTACATCGGGAAGATGAACAAGATATGACGGATAATAAGAAAAATGGTAGCAGTGAAAACGAATATCAAGAAATACAATACCAAAAACTAGAAGTACAGGATGGAACAAGCGAAGAAGCTGATTCGTCTAATGCAAATCAAAAAGTTGATCCAGATAATCTTGTTGCACCTGAAAATGTCGATGTAACGAAAAAAGACCTTGCTGATCACGAAGAGATCATAGAGAAGAAAATCGTAAAAGAAGAAATGAATGAGATTAAAAAAGAGGAAAATAAGGATGCAAGCGGCGCTAAAGTTGAGCCAGAAGCAGTCTCAACTCCATCAAAATCGGAAGAACAAGTACAAAAAAAATCAAAAGATTTTGATGATGGTAATTCCGCAGATAAAAGTAAGCAACAAACTCGCGTACAGTTTGATACCAGTAACTTGGACGTTGAAAACGATGCGCATAATTTATCAGATACTCAAAAATCAAAAACTGAAAACGCTAGAAATGTAGAGGAATTGGAACAAAATACGAATGTTATAAAAACAGAAAACGAGACAACAGTAGAAACAACCCAAGAAACCGGATCCAAAACAGCAACTACCGAAAAAGAAGACCCATCTTTAAACCAACAGAACGAAGAATTAAAGGAGGAAACAAATGACGATGCTTCTTCTATTGAAATCAAAAATTATCAGCGAGAAATTGCCGAAGAAATGAAAAATGATGAAAATTATGAATTTCCTGAAAATTACAACACCGATGAGGTAAAACAAGAAGACCAATCATCCGTGCGCAACGAGTTTGATAATTCCACAATCGATACGCGATCCAACGAATTATTCAATTTAAACGATAATTTCACGAAAGATAGGGGATTGATATGTGTTATTTTGGATGACGACGAAACCATCGAAATCAAACGTCGCAAAGATACAATTATGGTGAAAAACAGCGCGGATTTTCAGAACGTCAGTAGAGCAAAGAGTGAGACGAGAAAAACTGATGAAAATAGCAAAAAAATCGAACGTCGCTCTAGAAGCAGTTTTGAAGTTTTACCAGATGACGACGAAAAACGGGCTTCCAGATTCACCCCTTATGATGATTCGAATGCTGGCTCATCTCGCAAACGGAATGAAATTTCTACTATGGAAGGTACAAAAATTATGTATTAATATCTATGTAAATAGTATACCTACTTCATGATTATTACCTCCGACTTTGGTTCAGGTAAACTAATGGGCACAATTTTTTTTTTTTTTAAATTTGAAAAGCTTCCCTCCGAATTATTTTTGCCAATTGAATTTTCAAAAAATGTGGGAATTTTGAGATTGTCACTTGATCTTTATTTACCTACCTTCGCTCGCGAATTAAAAATTTCAAATTTTTCAACAAAATTTGTTTTCAAGATGAATAATTATGATTTTAGTAGGTAGGTGTGAATATGTACTTTTCACCTACTATGTTTCAAAATCATAAAAGAAATTTTTTAGCATCTTTGAAAACAAGAATAAAGAAGAAACATGGGTACCTACTGCTAGTATTTTTCGCTAAAAATATCTGTATACCCTTCCACCCGTTAAAACAATAAATTTTCGATACATTTAAAACAAATAGAAACTTAGTATTGAAAATGAGGTCTAATATTCATGCTACCCTGTGCCCCCTTACCCCCCGTTAAACTTTTGAAAGAAAATGCTAAATTATTATCTTTTTTATGATATAGGTACCTATGTACAGATACTCAGTCGTAGAATATTTATTTGCATTTTAAGACATATTAGCCCAGTCAAATTACGATTTGACCCGGACATAATTGGGATCAAAGGTTTTTTTGCGAATATTGTCTAGGATGGTGTAGTGAACAACATACTAAAAGCCCCTAAGTCATTCCCATCCCATTTAAGGCGGAATTAAGGTGGAAAACCCCTCATTTTACCCCTATTTTCGGTTTTTTCCTTCTTAAAAGAAGTGGGGATGACCTAGGAAGCTGAAATTTGGATATGTTGACCAATGATATGATTTTGGACCATTTTCATTCATTTGGGACCATATTATGGCCCTCCAAAAAAATGACCTTACCGTAATTTTCGAATTTGACCCTCCCCCACCCTAGGGGTCGACTTTAGGTCCCAAAGTAATCTCATTCCCCAAGTTTGACTTTATTTGATCGATTAGAACAGGTTTCAAGGCCCAAAGTCATGAAATTGAAATCACATCACTTTGAGGGGTCGTAGCGCCCCCCTTGGGGCTAGGGAGTTGGTTGATAGCTCATTTGATAGGTATTTGAGGAGAGATTAAATAATCAGTGCTCATTTTACTCAAAAGTAATTTTTTGACAAAAAACGGATTTGGGGGGCTTTGATCCACTGTGGGGGGATTAGCTCTAGGGGTAGGGGCGGGGGCTTTTAGTATGTTGTTCACTACACCATCCTAGACAATATTCGCAAAAAAAAACTTTGATCCCAATTTTGTCCGGGTTCACCCATTTTTTCCGCTATTTGACTGGGCTATATGTATCCTGGCAATTGTTATATTCCTGTTGTTTTTTTTTTCAGATGCCTCCAAAAAAGCAAAAAGTAAAATCCCTCGGGCAACTAATAAATTAGACAAAGAAAATTTTACAGATGTGAACGTTTCATCAGTCACCCAAGCTGTTCAAAACAGCTTACGAAAGTGAGTTATGAGTATATATCTGCCAACTAAAACTACGTACGAGTACATTCAAGTTTTTCAAAAATTAGATATATGTACCTAGGTAGATGTTATTGGATAAATAATTAAATATGTATAATTGATTCTGATGTTTTGTTTTAGGTATCACCTAGAGAGGAGGATTTTTCATACATTATTAGAATTAAAAAGATTACAAATACGAGCTGGTAAATCTAACGAACAAATTCTCGTAAAACGTCTCGTTGACGATTATCAAAAAGCTGGTTTAATCGTCGGATTGCGTCAATACGATGGCATTTACTCATTTCGCCATTTCGAAAGATATTTATATGGTATGTAATAATATAATGTACAATCTTTTCTTCGTATCTAAAAACTGTGCAAGAAAGAAGACATTTTCTAACAAAACCTACCTATTTAATAAGCAGGTGCTATGATTTGTATTAAATAAAATCCACAGTGAGGAAGGAAGGCAGTGAGAGAGAAGTGGTGAGAGGAAAGTGCGTCACAGATTTTCAGAGATCATTGTAAAAATAAGCAACATTTTCATGTTTTTTATTTTTACTTACCAACCCCTTTTTTTCAAATGCAGTTCATTATGAATGACGCTACGGGGATGCAAACGTGATTCTCATTTTAGAACTCACCCCTTCTCCTCCGCACATACTGATGTCCGAATGTATAACTCCAAACACATAAATAGGTACTACGTAGTACGTATATGTATACATGTAAAAACCATACATTACGAGATCCGTTTTATATAAAATCGGGCATTGCGAGATCCTGAGATCCTTTTGCCGGATCTCGCAAGTTCTCTCATATGCCACGGTACTTGTGAGATCCAGGGGACCGTGTACACGCATTTTCAGCCGGATCTCGTTTTACCTACTCTATTCATATACTTATATACAATTTTTGAAAATAGATAAACGACGCACCTTGCGAGATCCACCCCCAAATCAGGTTTAGGCCGTTGGTGGATCTCGGTTTATGCGGATCGCGAAATTGATGGCGGCAATGCATAGAAAGGCACTGTTTACACACTGCAACGTGCGTTCGAACGAAGTTGTAGGGTTATTATTTCAGTTTTTAGCATTTTTCGGATTTTTTTTGGGTGGATCTCACAATGCCTGTGTATATGTCGGATCTCGCAATGTACTCTAAGACAGTATATATCTATACTATAAAGCTGCAAGAAAAATAAATACCCAAAAAATACCCAAAAAATTCCCAGCCCGATCTATGGCACCTAGAGAGCTAATTTTTTTTTTAATCGACAGCTTAACTTCTCCAGAATATAGGAAAAATACGCGAGGGTAAAATTTTTGGAATTAAAGGGCCCAAATTTTGAGTTGAAATGGGCTGTTTTTGCCGTTTTTTCGATTATTCTCAAATTTATCAAGAACGAAAAAAGCTAGAAAGGCGGTTAATATCTCATTTTGAAGAGCATTAAATTCTGAACATTTCCCTCGATTACATTACCCCTCTAGGGTTTTTAGTTTTTGAGCTATTTTGAATCCAAATTTGAATTGATTTGAATTAAATTATCTCGAAAACTAAATATGCTGGATGGGTACTGTAAACGAGGGAAATGTTCGAAAATTCATGCTCATTCGAATGGTGAAAACAGATTACCAAAAAGTTTATTGTATCGTGCGATTTTGATCGATTTTTATGGAATTTTATAACAAAAAACCGTTACAACGATGCGTGTACTTATACACCCACACAAGCATACACACAACCACCAACGTAAATGTACCGGTCAACGCGATGCCATGTCGTTGTTATTCCAGACGGGATCACCCGACATGCGCGCGCATAAAAATCTCCCACTCCTCCAACAACGGAATTCTTACAATGCGAGGAGCCGAGGATTATGATTTTTGCAAATCGAAATCGAATCGATGAAGCGTGAAATTATCAACAGATGTTAATTGTTAATGTTAATCCGTCTGTCTTCAGTGCTTTGTTTTCGCGTCTATCATCTATCATTTTTTTATAAGGTAATTCAAATCGTCTGTCTGACTGTCCATTTTAAGTACCTAACATTTTTAAAAATTGTTGCTTGAAAATTCATTAAAAGTATTGGAGGTTGAAAAAAATTGTTCAAAGTGCTGAAAGTCGTTGAAACTTGAAAGTGGTGTGAAAATGAATGAAATGATTCCACAATGGCGTTTCAAATTACAAGTTCTTAAGCATAGTTGGCAAAGTTCACCCCGTTCACCCGTTCATGAACGCGAAAGTTCGCGAACGCGTTCAATTCCAGTGAACGTGAGCGTGAACGCGTTCAATTTTAGGTGAACGATATGATGAACGTACTGATTTCAACATGCGTTTTCGACTCATTTTCATCACTTTTTGCTTGAAAATAGACATTTTTTACGAACGTGAATGTGAACGTGAAGGGCGCCTGATGAACGTGAGCGCGAACGCGTTCCCACCTCAGGGAACGTGAACGTGAACGCGTTCACAGTTTCCGCGAACTTTGCCAACTATGTTCTTAAGGAAAGGTACTTGGGGGCAACCCTCTGCTGAGAGTGAGTGAAGGGGGGTTTGGGGGCGTAGCCCCCAAAAGCGAGTTCCGAGGGCGAAGCCCGAGGAACGAGTATGGGGGTTGGGCCGCGAAGCGGCCAGGGGGCGCAGCCCCCTAGTATACATATACTATATACGGCAAACCGAGTAGGCAATTTATTTTAATGTCATATGATCGGAAAATGAGTAGTTTCCTAGATAGTTTTGTTGGTGGAAAATACGTCTTTAACGCGTCTATCTGAACAAGCGCGGAAAGTAGTTATTTTCCTCCCTAGGGAGGAAAGTAACTGTTTTCCGCACATGTTTACAAATTCTAAATTAACAATTTTTTAAAATTTCAGCGTTTATTTTCCTCTCATATGAAATTAAAATAGGTTACTTAATCAGTTTGCCGTAAATACGCATTCAGAAAAAAAGACGACGTAATAGTATATTACGTGACAGGAGCGGAAAGTATGCGATTAACGAGTGCGAAGTTTAAGGAGAGAGGCGAAGCCGAGCGACTTAAATCGCACAAGTTAATCGCGTTACTGTCCAATCCTGTCGCGTATACTATTTTACATCATAGTTTCAATAGTTGATTTTTCATTACAACGAGGGATTAACACTTCCTTTACTGCTAGTTATGCGACATTTTAATGTCAAGTGAACCAACACTGGTGATTTTTTTCACAGAACAACTACGCATTTTACAATCAGCGAATAAAAAAGATATACCACGAATCAAATCAACCGACGACTTCGAAAGATTGACGAAAGCACTGAAGAGAACTCGAGCTGGTAAGACGTTGCTGCAAAATGTTCCCGATAACCCTTTATTTTGTACCCATGGAACTCATCGCTGCATTCATGCTACTCATGCTTACACCGGAATACCGTGTGCAGCTTACAGTAAATTTCATCCATATATTATTTCACCTACACAAATTTACAATTTTTCTACACTTGTTATATTTTTAAAATTTTCATTCAATTTCCAGTTTCAAAAATAGATCATCATCTGCTACCAAAAACCAACACCGAATCCTATCGATGTTTTTTACCTCGAATAGATGATAAACCTACCCAACGTAAGCAACCTACGGAAATTGCCAAGTGCTTGAAAAACGTCGATCCATCTAAACCAGTTACGCTTGAATTAATTCATGGAGCTGAAAAGCAAATAATCTCGTTACCAACCGAGAAACTTGATAAAAATAAGCGTTATTACGTTACATTTACAATTAAAGGGTCCAATAATACGGAAGAGAGATCATCATCGGATGGAGAAAAAGATCTTTCGTAGATGACCAGAAGACATCTTCAGCTGTAATACGTACTTGTGTATTTTAGATTTTTATCTGTCAAATAACGTGGCTAGGTATTGAACAAAACTAAGAAATCAGGAATACCTACCTGTACCTAGTACCTACTACGTTTTCAAGAATGAGGAGATGAGGACTTATATTTTTAGTAGATACAGACGGCGAGGACACTTAATCATCCTGCAATGTGATTATATACGTGCAGTAAGGCATGAGTATGAAAAATATAATTTATTTATGATGATATTTTTTTTTATGTATGTTATGTAGCTGTCCAAGAGTGTTTTTCAAAAATGTCGGTTGCTTAAAAATTTGTACTCATGATTTTTATTAAATATACCTAATTGCGAATAACTTAAACCATGATTATACAGATTTTTTGTAATGTCTGCAGAATTTATGTATTTCCAGTGTATGTACAAATAAAAATAAAGGCATGAATACATAAGTACTAACCTGTACCTATGCTAGGTAGTAATTTGAGCTGTACTTTGTGCAATAACTCTACGTGTTATGTAGTACTGTAGGTATAAAAATACTGGACAGTGTTAAGTATTGTGTAAGTAATTAATAAAACAACCGTAAGTGAAAATTAATCAAGTAACAATTTACTTGATTAATTTTTACTTTCTAGTATTTTCTTGTAATTTTGCGAGTATGGGAATTTTTTCGTGTGAAAAAGAAGAAGTCAATATTTAATACTTAATCAAGATTGACATTTTGCATTTCAATTTTTTTTTTTGGTATAAAACGTTGTTTGGTGTACAAAATATATTTTTAAAAAGACTGAAAGAAAATGCATCACATCAAATAATTGTTTAAAACGTTCAAATCATAAAATATTGATGTTACGAATATTATTCAATTAAAGAAACGATTAAAATATCATCGCAATTAAGAAGATAGGTACCCCAGGCAGCCAAAGATGTTTAGATCGGGACAAAAAAGATGAAAAAACAACTTCAACGTATCTTCTTATAATTTTTGATTTTTCAAATTTTGATGAATTGAATAAAATCTTGGTGCATAAGTATACCTACCTAAGTAAAAGGTATTAAAATTTGATGTAACTGGGTATAAAAACAGTTGAAATTTGATTTAATGTATGCCTTATTTTCTAACTCCCAAGTAAATTGATGAGAGGTTTTTTGACGTCGTTATGTACCCAGTTCAAGTTCAATTTAAAAAAATACCTGACTACCAATAAAATCAGTAGGTAGGTAGGTACCTACGGACAAACCTGGATAACCTACTCAATCGCAATGCTGACTTCATTAGTCGGTTCATATACATATACTGAAGTTATAGCTCACTAGCTTAGGAGAAAAATATGAGTTTGAACTGGCAGTGACAAATTTTGGAAAATTAAAAGCTGTGGTGCTTTGAGCAATTTTATGAAATTTTTTGAAAACTGCAAAACGTCGAAAAATTTGTTCGTGGCACCAGGAATGGTTTGAAACTTCTGGAAATGAATTTGGGAAGTTAAAAGTGATGGCGTAATTTAATTAAATTCCATCTGTATACTTCAATTGGATCAATTTTTAATATTTTAACCAATAATCATTTTTCATAAATCAAATTTAAAATAATAAAAAATTTCTAAAATTTGAAAGATGGAAAGCAAAACCTGAAATTTTTAATGTTGCATGCTCTTACAAATTCTCAATCTTGACAAGCTATAAAAAATATTACTTATATAGGTACGAGTATTTTAAAAAATGTTCTGGTTTTGAAATTGTGCGTTGGGTAACATACCGGTCATTGTGCTTATACCTTGATTTTGAAGATAAGACTGGTCAGCAATGGCTGCATCGAAAACACTGGAGGAAAGTAGGCAACTGGCTCACAACAAAACCGTTTTGGACTAATTTTGGGTCGCTGATTTCGAATGTGACGATCGTTTTCCAGGATTCGCATCGTCGGGGCTTTTACAGGCGTTTTAGAGAATTTTTTCTGATCACAAAAAGTGATAACAGAACTCAATAGCTTCAACAATAAGTTTCATTTTTAATCATTTTAAAAATTCTACCTATCCCTTCAATTTTCGAAGGAGGCTGAAATCGTGTTTCACAAAAAAAAAACTGAATGCCGAAAATGAGTTACTTCAATACGTTAAGTAAGTAGGCAAAATGTTATGTTGACTGATGATTCACATTTTCTCATGCTTTCAAATACTTAATTACATATAAAAAAAAGTCAAATTCCAAATAAATAAGTTTGTTTTAACCAAACATTTTTGAATGTTTTTTTTTTAAATGTCCTTGTCAAGCGACCCAATAAATCTCAGCTGAGCCCTTCATGCAACAATACCCAGGCGCCAAATTCGTTGAATACGCCATCACCATCGCCACAGCATACTTATATGGCAGAAAAGGATAAATATAGGTCAGTAGTTGCACGCGTTTAAGTAATTCAAATGCATCACCCAACATCAAAAACCAACACCAGTTGCTATTATTAATTCGTTAACGGTAGGTAGGCGCCAAAGAAATGATTATATAATCAACAATTCGTGCTTAACCGTGAAAAAAAGGCTGATTTATTTCGATAATTCATTTACGCAAACTCGAGGACGTTTTTGAAAACCACTAACAACCGATGAACAAATGAAAGAAAGTTATGTACCCTTCGTGTTGCTCGCAAATGTGGACGTTAATATTGATTCGACACACAAGGTTTTTGTTTTTTTATTTTTGGGTACCTTTTCGTTTTGTTTTATGAATCTTAATCTGCTTCAGCAGAAGTTCAATAATTGTTACAAGTGTAATCGATAAGAAATTAGATTTAAATAGGTATAAATTTGCGTACATGGAGAAATGGCTAAATGAGAGACGTCTTTGGTTATTTGGAAATAACGTGCCTCTTCTACCTCGAAGGTAAGTGTGTACGGCTATTCTGGTTGTTTGTTCTTGCATATACCTACCAATAAAAATAACTTGTTACATTCACTACAGCTCCGTCAGTAATTCGAATGGTCAAATTTCACTTGATAAAATATCGTTTTCACTTTTTATACCGGCTTGATATATATTTTTTTTTGATTCCTCGACTCGAAAATTCATCCATCAAAGCTGAATTGTTAGCATTTAGGTATTTTGAAATATTCAGTTAGTCTGCCAAATTAAGCATGTATGTAAAACATTAAATTTGCAAGCAAAAATGCATGCAAAGTGCACAATTTGCACTAGGCATGTATTGTGTAGGTACTCTTAGTAGACTTTATAACAAACTGACTACCATAGCGGTGGTAGTTACTTATGGGCATACATATAGCGTGGACATTGGTGTTTATCGTCTGTATCTTTTGGAATGAGAAATTATTCATTATTCATTAACCTTGGAGTTGAACGTACAAAAATATCACATCGCGTGGCTAGAGAAATAAATCGATGAAACTTATGTATGTGCCTGTACTTACCGACTACCTATACTAACTGATCGGCGCTTTAGATAGGACTTTTATACTTCAGACCAATCATTAAAAAGTTTGAAATTAAGTTCTTTCTACTTAAGTTTTTTACTGCATGTTTTCAATATTCTTATAAAGTTCAACATAATTTTGGCAAATCTCAGCGATGAATTTTAACCATGGTTCGAAGAATTCCCAAAAACGCCTATACGTGTATGTACATACCTATACCTACCTAACTACTCGTAAGCGTATTTTGATTTTAATTAGGTACCTATTATTGATTTTCAAACTATTGGTACGTAGATAGGTACCTATAATTATAGTTATTAGTATCCAACTTGTGCGATGTCATCGTTCAAATCGAATGCTTTTGGCACAGTAGGTAATAGGTAATTATTCACGCAGGTAGATTATTTTGTCTCATTATGGATTTATAATTTTACAAATTACGAACGGATCGTTGTTTTAGTTTTTTAACACCAACCATCTGTTCAACTTGAATGATTTAAAATTGTGAAATCTGTCGGTCGTACAATCGCGATGATAATTTCAATATTATCATAGGTATTATATACATATGTATAAGAGCTTTCTTACTAGAAAGGATGCATGAAAATTTTATTATAAAGGGTTCGTTGCCTAGTTACTATGAAATGTTTTTAAAAAACTCACGAAAAAAACGCACGCTATTGGAAAATTTACGAAAACAAAATTAGTAATAGTTGTTAAATTATGAGACTTATTTGATATTCGTGATGCGAAAATATGAACCGTTTGAAAGTCGATTGTGGTGAAATGACATTATTTTATGATAAATCACTAGTTCTTATGTCAGTTGTTTAAAATTATGAGAAACAACCACAAAACGTATAGGTATTCATTTCGTTCGTTTCAATAACAAAATTCTTAAAGCTTTTTTTTTTTTTTTTTTTTGGTAAATGGATTTATGTTATTTTTCTATGAGTATTGATGGATAGGTAATCATTTAATACACCCTGAAGAATAAAATTCGACAAATTTAAAATGCGGTAAGCTATCGATTTGTGATGCATTATAATATTTAAGAATGAGAATTTAAAAATGAAAAAACTTTGGTGACTTTTTTGAATAGTAGGTATTGTTGATTCTTTTCTCATAGGTATAAACTTTCAATTTCATCAATGTTTTATATGTGATGGGGAATTTAATGCGGAATTTTCAAACCTCGAATGCCTCATTACTCGTTTTTAAATGTGTATACCTACCGATGACGCTCGATGCCTTACTTATGGCATGTTTAACGAACAGCTATCATAAAAAAATGAACTTCTAACATATATCTCATGTGTTGTCTAACTTGTAATGCAAAGGAGCAACTTTATTAGGTTTTTAGGATTTTCAATAGATACCTACTTAGTCCTATGGATCTTGTGAGAGAAATATGTAATTTTAAAAAAATAAATACGATGACACAATGGTGATTTTTGCTTTTTGAAAGAAAAACTTTCAAATCCTAATGATACATAGGGGTTCGGTAGATAAATGGTTTTGAGTAGCACCTACCTACTGGATTTATTTATTTATTTAGGTATTATTTTTTTAAATCTGTAAATCATCATTCCTAAACAAAGACCAGTCTTGTTCGTAGGTGTGTTTTTACTTACAAATTTGTTTCCTATTGTTTCAACAATCAAATCACGTAGATACGTATAAAACGGAGTACCTACTTATGTATTTATGTAGGTACTTTCAAAGGCGATTATTAAAATTTACAATAATTTTCAGGCCTGGGACGAGAACATCCTCAAGAACCATGGATCGATATGAGAAACTCGGCAAATTAGGAGAAGGCAGTTACGGAGTAGTTTTCAAATGTCGCAATAAAGAGACTGGTCGTATTGTAGCTATCAAAAAGTTCGTGGAATCTGAAGACGATCCTTTGATAAGAAAAATCGCTTTAAGAGAAATAAGACTTTTAAAAGTGAGTACAGGAAGCTCACACTCTTGGTAGGACGTACTACTTTCCACAGTATACTCCAAAATATTGAGCATGCCAACCGTACCCCTCGCAGCAATTTTTTGTCAAAAATTTAGGTGTGCTACGTGGAATGTGCATCAATCACAAATGACAAATCACTACCTATAACTGCTATTCACTGTAATCAACTTACATTTTTTTAAAACAAAATTGTTTAGCGGTGCTCAATATTTTTGAGTACGATAAGTATGTACATACTTATTATGTTCTGACACTTTCTAAAGTAGGTAGGTAGGTAGGTACTTAGGTAGGTACCATTTGTAACCAATATATCGTATCGTTTATTACAGAGTTTGAAACATCCAAACCTGGTCAATTTGATAGAAGTATTTCGCAGAAAAAGAAAATTACATTTAGTTTTTGAATACTGTGATTTGACCGTGTTGAACATATTAGAAAGACATCCGAATGGCTGCCCGGATATTTTAATCAAACAAATTGTGTGGCAGATACTACAAGGGGTTGATTACTGTCACAAACACAACTGCATACATAGGGATATTAAACCAGAAAATATTCTGATAACCGAACAAGGTGTTGTAAAATTATGTGATTTCGGTTTCGCAAGAATGATGAGTGAGTATTGCAGCACTTCCAGCGTTCATGATTAATTAAACGCATATAACATCATTCATGTTTGATCGCACAGGTCCTGGCGAAAATTACACCGATTACGTTGCAACAAGATGGTATAGGGCTCCAGAATTGTTAGTCGGTGATACCATGTATGGACCTCCAGTTGATATTTGGGCCATAGGTACAAACCACTTCATAATAACTGGAATCTATTCCTTTAGAACAGTTGGGAAAAATATCTTCATTTTTGTTTTAGGTTGCGTATTCGCTGAATTAATAAGGGGTGAAGCCTTGTGGCCAGGAAAGTCTGACGTTGATCAATTATATTTAATAAGAAAAACAGTAGGTACGAACAAAGTAACGTTATTTACCATTGACAATATGTACAGTTTATGTAGGTACCTACATTACCTATATTTTTGTTTGATGCATACGTAGGTAGATTCTTCTTTTGAAATTCATAAATTGTTTTTTTTTTTTGTTTTTTCAGGAGATCTCATAGCTAGGCATGTCCACATTTTCAAAATGAATGAATTTTTTAAAGGAATAACATTGCCTCAACCTGATACCGTTGAATCGTTAGAAAGTAAAATTCCAAAAGAAGTTCAAAAGGATCCGAGAATTTTAGATTTTTTGAAAGTAAGCGAACTATTTCCAATTTTGTTTGTTGGATATTTTAGCAGATTTCATCAAAGTTATTCTTCTTATATACGTCTGTCGTGTATTTACTCTTTTGTAGAAATGCTTAGATAAAGATCCATTGAAAAGGTGGACTTGCGAGCAATTACTCAGGCATCCTTATTTTGACAATTTTCTATTTAAAATACCAGACAATGAATTAGAAGAATTTGAAAGATTAAGGAAAATTCGCGAAAAGTCGAAAGTAGGTATTTAATCTATCATACCTTTGATATTATATTACCCATCATAAATGTGCATTGTACCGGGATTTTTTCCCCTCTCGATTACTTTTCTTCGCTTTTTTAAAAAATTTGCGTAAATCATTCTGATAAACTATTTTATTTCAGGATTTACTGAATCGACAGTCGAATGTTTACTATGCCCAAATCACTAATTCTTCGTCAATTTTTCCTCAATTATCGAGCAACACAGCGAGTCCAGAATCCCAAAAAGTGAGCAGTTCGCATACTGACCAATCACCGAAAACTTTTGATCATTTGCCAGATATTTGAAATTTACAAAAAAAATACCGTTTGAATATGAATGGTATTCATCAAAATCGTTGATAAAAATGAATAGGTACATGAATTAGATTTGAGCATCGTTTTTTATAATTACAGGTACCTACGTATCTGTCATCGTTTTGTTTTTGTTTATTTTTTGTGTTTTACCAAAAAAAAAAAAAATGTGTAATCAAAATTGTTTTGGTGTTTTATGTAGGTTCCCATGTTCGTAGGTATAGGTACATAGGTATAGTTATTATATGTATTTACTTGTACGTCTTGATGTGTAATTTGAGTCACCTTTTTATGTATTTTTCTATTTTACTTTTCTACCAATAAAATATACAATGAAAGATTCAAAGTTTTACAATATTTAATTCACTTTTTTTTTTAAAATTTCAATTCTAATATTTAAGTAGGCATTTAAAATTATATAACATTAACATAACAGTCTCAACAGTCTGAAATCGCTCATTCGGACTTACGTTCAGTCAGACTAGTTTTGTTTTGGATCGCCTTCGGAATCTGGACACTGGGCAGTCCAAAATCATGAAAGAAGCACATCGGGTTAGGGGTTAGGCCTAGCTACCTAGAAGAGAGAACTGAGATACTGAGATTGAGAAATTGAATGTTTAACCCTTTGAGTCCTGATTTTTAAATTAGAATGAAAAAAATTAATTTTTCATGTAAACATGTTGAGGATACTCCCACTTGGTCATATTTTGAAGAAAAATTGCCAAAAGTTAATTTGAAGCGGAGATAAGGGGTGGTCATTACAATGGACTCGGGATTCAAGGACATAAGTAAACACAAAAAACAATTTTTTCATTGGTCATGAAAAATTCTGAAAGAATAGCGTCCTTTGACAAAAATCATAATTCATAATTTTATTCTTGACGATTTTACATCTAGTTGCCACTTTATAATAGTTATTTCCTGGAAAACGGATGATTGTAATCACATACACAAATTAGAGAAACCGGTTCGCGTGTACACAGGTCCCTGTAATGAGTACATGCGCTTGGGTGGGAAGTTTTCGTTGCTGTGTTGCGACTTGTATACCCTTCCAAGAGCGCGACCGTGAACTGTAGCAATAGCCGGGTGGCAGTGGAACTAGACTGCGGAACGGAAGGTAGGGTGATCGATCCCAACCCAGGGCAAAAAAATTTTTATTTTTTTTTCAGGTAGATTTTTAATGCATGAGTCCCAAGTCCACTATAATGCCTATAAATCCCGAAAAAATCGTGCATTTTCGATGTATAATGGATGATTTGAACTTTGAACTAAATCATCCTTTTTACATATCGCCGAGTCCTGAGTCCATTTCAATGACCCACTGATTTATAAAAAATCCTGGATGACGCTGCGTATATCTTGAAAGTTTTTTTTTTTACCACTGGATAGCACCTACCTTCCTTGTTATGTGACAACGTTGGCATGTTCTATCAGTGTTACCACTAAAGAAAAAAAAATTATTTATTGCATCAACTTTTGAAGAAAAAAAAATTGCGTGACAATTCTTTTTTCAATTCAAAGCCAGTACACTAAATGCGGATTCTTGTCAAATGTATCAATTTAATTTAGGTGTACACTGACCAAAGTTTGTGATGCCGCAATTGAAAGTGGTCAGTGATACCCCCTAATATGGGTTTTGCCCCCCCAAAAGTGCTGTCCATTGTAATGGACTCAGGACTGAAAGGGTTAAGTTCCTTTCTTTAATTGATTAGCTATTTCAATTTTGGATTTGGAGTATGCTTTTGATTTTGAAGCAAAGCCTGAGTAAAATTCACTTAAAATAAAATTGCCATTTTTTGTTAATAATCTACTAATCTCCAAAAGCCTTAGTGTACGGTTATAGTGAAGCAGAGTCGCGCAGAGCCAAGCAAAGTCACCAAGCTAGAGACATGGAAAAAAGGTGGAAGGACGAGCCTAGCAGAGCCGCGCTGTAAAGAATAGCGATTGCCATTCTTGAAAGCGTGGCTATGCGTTGGTGAAAGGTCTCGTCAACCTTTTTATCCATGTTTCAACGTAGTGACTTTGCTTGGCTCTGCGCGGCTCTGCTTCACTATAACCGTACACTAATGTAGGTTAGGTTGCATTGCAATGTTGCATGCAGTTTTTGAAAATGATTGAAAAACTAGAATAGGTAGATCATATAGGTCAATAGGTCAATAGAAAAGAAAAACCCAAAAACACTGGAAAAGTGAAAAGTGGAAATTGGAAAACGAAAAAAACAAAGTCATTGTAAAGGTCATTGCCGTCATTGGCATTTGTCAAAGTGAACGAATAGACCATATTTGACTGACGTCACAACATGGCGGATTTGGTCCTTATCAGTACCTTTTTCTTCAATTTTGGGGCAAATATCACGTATAAGTGGCACTTTTTAAAGAATTCTCCATGAATATGTAAAATTTTAAAAAACTAACCAGAAAAAATGAATTCTCGGTCGAAAATACTTCAGTTTTTCGGTATTTTAATTTAAAATTCATCTACTCGCGAGAAAAAAAGCGAAAACTAATACTTTTTTCCGGATATTTGCCCCAAAATTTACTGATAATAAGCGACAACGGCTCGAAATTTACCGATTGTTTACGTTTTCAAGATATGGACAATATCGTTCGAATATGGTCTATTAACGAGAAACGAACACGAACGTTTCGTTCGTTGAGAATCATTTAACGATGTCAAAACGGTTTTATCCAAATGCTTTTTTGAACACATTGCTATTTGATTTGATTACTTACAGAAAGTTTGAGCTAGTTTGAGCTTTGATTGATTACTTTCGAACAGTTGATAAAGTATATTCCCGTTTGTATGTCTTTGGGAGTTTGTCCAATTTCTGCTCAAAAATTGAGAGCTTTTATAAATGAAGAATAATTCTTCAAGTTTTTATGATAAAGTTTCATTACGAATGTAGGTAGGTATAGCTTCATTTCTCAGTGTGTTGTTTGAATGATGTGGTCTTCTAGTTATTCGTAGGTAATCGCTAAAAACCCGTATAGAATTAAAATTTTCATCAAGGTGAGAATAGTAATTAATTGAGTGAGTTTGTCTCGCTAATTCAATAATTTCCATCTACCTATTTTAGTGTTGTATTATACACCTTCGTACTTACGGTATTGTTCATATTATTTTTCAGGTGTATCTACTGCCGCTTTAGCTGGATTATAAGTAGAAAATTTCATACTGATTTGAAATTTAGGCATTCATTTATGTTTTTAATTTAACGTAACAAGGTACTTTACGTTGAGAACGCTACATTACAACAGCATTCCAAGCTGAATTCCGCTACCATCGCGACGGTGAGCGGTTTCGTGTCTTTTCAAGTATTCTATCACAAATTACTTATCAACGATTACCACTCATCATATCAATACGAAGGTACGTGCGCATTATTTTGGCAAACATATCGAATATCTTGACGAAACATAATAAAGGAAATTTCTGTTTAGGTTTCTACTTTGCTCTTCAAGAAATTCTCTCACTGGCGAATTGTGAACATCATGACATTCGCAAGTCAGTCTCTTAGAACGAAATGGCCGGAATTAGTAGAATCTCCAACCTTAGACACTGTTGGAGTTCGAAGTGTAGCGGGTTGGTTAAAACAGGTACAAGTGACGATTAATCCTAGTTATTATCGTTTTTCATTCATAATTTTTTTTGTTACGCACTGTTTCTTTTGATTTTTTTTATTTGTTTTCATGCTTCATGATTTTATTTTTCATTTTTTTTCTTTTCGTAGATTTCTTAGTTACTATTGGGCATACTAAATCCAAATTTAGGAGTTACCATTTAAATCCTAATTTACACTATTTGAGGGTTTTTAAATTTTCAAAGGTATAGAATTTAAATTTTTAGGTATTATAAATTTAATTATCCGGTTTCTATTTCTATTCTATCTGCTTCTACTAATTCAAACTTTGCACGAATAATGCACGTGACGTAATCAGAATAACACCAAGAGAGGAAAATTGATTTAAATCTCATTTTTCCTGTGTATATTAAAAAGGTTTGAATTTGTTAGATTTAGTGATATTTTTTCTTCAAAAATGTTGCATGATTTGAAAATATTCATTTTCCCTCATTGTATCTATATTGATATAATGGGAACATTACGTACGATTAAATTTCTGAGTATTTCGTTGATTAGTATTATCAATTAAGTATTATTTTTTCATCGCTGTATTGTATTTTTCTTTTCATTTATTTATCGTAAATTCATGAACTTATAGTCATCTTAACTTATTTCATTTTCAAATAAGAGCGTACACGTTTTACATTAACTTCGATGATGTTGGAAATGATTACCAACAAAATGCAGATGGTAAACAGTGTGCATGAAAAAAGCACTTCTTTTGAATTTTAAAAAGTGAAAAGAGATGAAAATAGCTAATTAAGTAAGAAGAGCTTTTCCTATTTTTATATGTAATATGAAGTTCTAATAATATATTTTGAACAAGGTGAGATTGCGAGCATTATTATGTAGGCTTTTTGCCAAACGTGTCTAATAAGTAAATGC
Source organism: Planococcus citri (assembly GCF_950023065.1). NCBI lineage: Eukaryota > Metazoa > Arthropoda > Insecta > Hemiptera > Pseudococcidae > Planococcus > Planococcus citri. The sequence goes on from NC_088679.1 coordinate 50,527,157, forward strand.
ATGTATTCAAAGCGTCTTACAGTTTGTTTTATTCATTTGTCGTTTACTGAAATTGCGAAAGTGCAAATTACGTTGATAGTTACAGATGTTTTGCCACTACTTTTTACAAATTTTTTTGTGAGTATTTTCATGTTTTACCCTTCCTTTCCTTTAAAAAATTTATTCATTGAAAACCAATTTCTTTTCAACATCTGATAAAGAAAAAATTTTAAAATGATTTCATGTATGAATTTTGGCACCAAAATTTTCCTTGTGATAATTTTTTTGAAGAGATTATAATGTTAAATGCACGAATACGTATTAGAACTTTGGATAGACTTGTTAATGATTTTATGGCGTATTTTTTAGTACCTAATTTGCTATGTTTTCTTCGCGGTGTGATAAGAATAGCTTGAGAACGCGTTATCTATTGAGATTATTTTTAATTCATACTGCACAGACCAAAAATTGCTAAATTTTTGTCATAGTAATAGCGCATGAAATAATATTTATTCACTCTATGGTGTATTCATTCGCATTCATATTTTTAACATCTGATATTATTTTTTAAAATAATTTTTTAGGCATCTCTAGAAGTAAAACACGCGGCAAGTGGAATTTCGAAAATGTCTACTTCTGCGAGCACATGTTCTTCGATTACTATTTTGCATTTCAATGACGTATACAACGTTGAACCAAGGGAAGCGGATCCCGCTGGAGGAGCTAGTAAATTTTCTCATGCCGTCAAATCTTTTTCATCGTTAAATCCGTTGGTGCTATTTAGTGGAGATATTTTTTCGCCGAGCTTACGTGAGATTTTCATTAATTATTCTCGACCAAATTATTAAATAATAGATTCAAGTTTTATATTTTTTTTCATCTTATTTTTCATTAGTTAGTACGTTCACGAAAGGGGAGCAAATGTCGCAGATTCTCAATGAAGTAGGCACTCATTGTGCAGTATTCGGAAACCATGATTTTGGTTGGTAACAATTTCAATTTTTTCGGCTAAATTAACCTTGAATGCGTTAATTAATCGATTTTATTTCAGATTTTGGCTTGGAAACGTTGGCAGAACGAGTTAGTGAAACTAATTTTCCGTGGCTTATGTCCAATGTAATTGACAATGAAACTGGACGACCGTTAGGTGATGGTAAAATAACTCATGTTATTGAATGGAATGGGAAACGCATAGGATTGGTAATTTTATAATTTACTTAACAACGTTTATTTTTTTTGAATTCAATGTTGTTTTTCATCGTTTATTCTTCTTAAAGATAGGATTAGTGGAAGAAGAATGGATTGATACTTTGGCTACGATTAATGCAGATGAATTAACTTTCATGGATTTTGTTGATGTTGCGCAGAAGTTGAGCGCTCAGCTTAAGGAAGAAGTTAGAAATTACAATGGATCTCTACCCTAATACTTTTCGTAAAGTGGATTTAATTACATTACCTATTGTTACCACTTTCAGGGATGTGATTACGTGATAGCTTTGACCCATATGCGTACTAGAAATGATAAAAAACTGGCCGAACATACCACCGACGTTGATTTAATACTTGGAGGGCATGATCACGTTTACGACGTTATGAAGGTATTTGAACAATTTTCTTCAACTTTATAAAGTTTCAACACGATTTATGCCCAATACTTTTTTTTTCGCAGATAAATGATAAATATATTATTAAAAGTGGCACTGATTTTCGTCAATTTTCTAAAATTACCATCGATTTTGAAAATTCATGCTCCGTTAATGTTGAGGAAATTAACGTGCTTAAATCGACTCCCGATGATCCTGCAGTTGTTCAACTTTTAGATAAATATAAAGGTGATTTTTTTTTTCATCGTTATGACTTGAGTGTACCTAATATTTTATTTTATTTCTCTCATTTTATAACAAATAATTGAAATATTCACGTAGGTACTATCATGTGCAAGATGACCGAAGTTCTGGGTACATTTCACGTAGACTTAGAAGGGCGTTTTTGTAAGATACGCACAGAAGAAACGAATCTAGGTAATTGGATGTGTGATATACTGTTGGCTGCAACTGGCGCAGATCTTGTTATTTTGAATTCTGGAACATTTCGTTCCGATCAAATCCATCCTGCTGGTGAATTCACATTAGGAGATTTGATGCGAATTTTGCCGAAAGCCGAAGCTACCGTTGAATTGAATGTGACAGGTGAAGTATCTATTTAGCGATCTCTTATTCATACATTTCAACATTCATAAATAGCAATGTTGTTGTGGGATCGTAGGTGAAATAATTTGGAAAGCCTTGGAGAACGCAGTTTCCAAGTATCCGGAGCTAGAAGGAAGGTTTCCGCAGGTAGCTGGAGTGAAGTTTGCATTCGATCCAAATGCACCTCCGGGACAGCGAGTAGATCCTCTTTTGGTGCGAGTAGGTGATGAATATTTAGTCATGGATCAAAATTACAAACTGGCGACGAAAAATTATTTGCACAGTGGCTGTGACGGTTACACTATGCTTCAACACTGTGATGAATTGGTATATATCTATCTTTTGTTTGCCGCTACTTTCATATTCTTTTCTCAAAAAAATCTTATTTGAATTTTAGATTAGTCAAGAAATTTGTCCAGAGTTATGTTTATCGATTCAAAATCATTTTTCTGCTATTAGAATGCGACAAGGTAAATCGAAAAGACTCTCGAAACATAGGCAAAGTTTAGTCACGTTGTCTAGAAGGTATGGACTGTTGATGAGATACGAATTAATGCCTGAATGAAGTTTGAAAAATACTTTTCATTTTTGTAATTTGCTCATTTGTTTTTAGACATAGTTTAGTAAAACAATTGGAGGGAAGCGAATTGGATGGACCGTCCCCATTACGACGTATTCCCAACTCTCCTACTGAACATCACCATCAACATCACCACCATCACGGTCAGGTACCCCTGCCGAGGGTAAATCGACGTGCTAGTCTAGATGATTTGGAGCAAGAATCTTGTCTCTTAGCTCCAACCATTGAAAATCGAATCGTCAAGTTGACGCCAGAGGTAAATTTGATCAACATAGGGACACTGGTAAAATGTTATAATTTATACAAAAATTCTTCCTTTTGCGTTTTTTGTTTTTAGATTAAAAAAGAATTGTACCTAGAAAGAGAAAGAATATTAGCAGACAGCAGTGTAATTCCTGAAGTTGAAGAAAATGAAATCCAGTCTTCTTCCAGTTCAGAAGAATTAGACAAATAATGTTGGACAAGTTATCCTAATAATACAAACAAGAAACAAAACAAAAATTCACCCGAGTTACCTCGTTTTTTTCTTGTCACACGCTATTTTTTCAAATTTATTTTTACGTATAGTTTATACTCGTAATAGCTAAGTATGTAAGTATGTGCGTATATCCTGTTTTTACTGCATTATTGTTATGGTTATTTATTCGATAGATGTGTACTGTTGATTTAAAAAAAAAAAAAAAAAAAAAAAATGGAGCTTGTTTTAATACGACTTATATATTTTTTTTCATACAATACAATCACAATCTTACAAAACTTCCAAACAAAAAAATTACGACAAAAAATGTCATTTTTAATTCAAATAAATTATTAGAAATTGAACACCAATAAGTAATGTAACTTTCAATAATATGAAATATAAAATGGGCTATTTAGCTATCATAAATCCGTTTTCTGCCCTAGTGATAATGGAATAGCTTTTAATTCAGTTCTCATACATAAAAATTCACCACATATACACATCACAGCTAAGCAAACGACACTTAAACACCACCATGAAAATCCAACTGGGAATTGTCCGTTATAAAACCAACAAACCAGCAAATGCAAAACTTGAACGGTACAAGAAAAATCCAGGCAGAGTTTCGTTCTTTGAACCACAAACCACATAGCACCAGCTCTGAAATTGAATGGAACAAATTATTACATCAATTGCGAGAGTCCAATGCCCATGCATATTGCATAATATAATAATCAACTTGAAAGTCGTACCCTGTGAAAGCATTGAATATAAAAGCAGCAATGATCAATTTGCCTGGAATATCTCGAACATGAATTTCCTAAACAATAAGAAAAAAATTGTAAGATATCATCTTCGTTCATGGTGATTTGCGCATTACATGAAGGTATCTATCGTCACAAGAATCGATATGCTACACAATACAGCTCAAGTGACATGTTGAATACATTGCATTGGTATTTTCAATTCGAGAAATGGTGCAATTACCTGATATCGAAATATGTGGTCTAATGATCTAGATGTGCCCACAACAAAGCAAATAACTGAGATCCAAATCCCCAGTGTTAGGTAATATATTGCTTGTAATGCAATAATTTGCGATATTATAAGAAGAGGATCCCAAATGGTATTTCTGAAATGTCCATCAGATTTTGAATTACTGATTAGGCTGGTGTATTTGAACTGATTCTGAAAAATTAAGTGATTTTCAATTAATTCTTTTGGTATCGTCATCTTATCATTAACGATGTTTACAAGTTGGGTAATCATTTTTACTCACTGTGAATGGTATCAACCAACTGTAGATTTTATTCATAATAAATATTTTTTTCATTAATTATGACTGAATTTAACTTTGTTCTACTCAAATAAAAGAGAACTCGAACTCAACTTCAAAATTGAAAAAAGTACGTACACATTACGATTACGAAATCAAACACGGAGAACAGCTTGTGATAAGAATTGAATCAACATTCATGCAACTTTCGATATTAGATATGCTTTCAACTATCGATCAATCGCATTCATTTTACAATCGACTTTAATTTTTTCCATTTTCGGGAAAATTTTTTTCCAGTACCCACTACAAATTAATTGTATTGAGCTATTGACCATACATTAAACATAATTTTTCACATTTTTTTTGGAACACTCAACGATTATCATGAGTTCCCAATCTCATGAAACACGCATTCAAATCGCAATAGGTACCGCGACGTATGTGGAATTTGACATACAGGCTATGAATTAATGATCTCGTATGGCGTTTCATTTTGCCATTCATCTGTAGTTCTGCACGGTGGAGTAATTGTACGTATGTATGTACTTCATAGACCCATTCTACGTATTTCAGTTTCAAAAATGTAACGATGAGAATAGCAGCAAATAAATAATTCAAAATTTCCACATAAATTTTAATCGAGAATACAAAGTAACGCATGGAATAGGAATAGTCATACTTTTTGTACAGTAATAATAATTATTCTAAGGTCCTATGGCTATCACCTCATTTCTTCTTTTTACCAGGACCACCAGGACCCCTGAAAATGAAAATAATGAGTTGGTAAATTCATTGCATATCAATTTTGAACAAATAGGAGAAAAAACTCACAAATAGCGCATCTGCTTAACAGATCTCCGATTCACGTCCGTCAAGTTGCTCTCAAAGGCAGATTTCTTTCTCTTGAACTGACCTAAAAATTATCAAATCAAAATATTTATATACTTATTTCCAAAATTGGCAATAAAAAAAATAAAAAAAGGAAATTAATATTATACAATACTGACCATTGCCATCGATATTGAATTGGTAATTATCATCCATAGCTCTGATTTTTTTAGGCCTTAGTTTTCGTTTCGCTAACCTCGATTGGAATGAGGCAACATTCTGCATTTTTTTATTAATCCTGTCTTCTTCCTCGTTATTCTGGTTTTTCGCATTTTTCTTCTTTTTCACAAGCGTTTTTGTGCCTTTTAATTTAGCTTCGAAAATTTCTTTAGCCTTCTGCTTTTCCAGTTTTCTTTGTTGCTGCGTCTGGAACCACGATCGTCCTTTTTTCGGAGCTTCTTTACTTCCGCTATTTCCGAGCATTCTTTTACCACGTTCGATATCTTTTTCTGCGTTATTCAGCATTTTTTCCTCCCTTTCTTCATCTAGTATATTTTGCATTTCAGATCGTATCGCGCCTATTTTGTCCTTATATTTAGCGATTATTTCCGGCGGTATAGTACGATTTTTTACTGGTGCTTTGGCTCCTTTAATAATTTGTTTTATCATCTTTCTGTCCATTTCAGTGGCGATAGAAACAGATACACCGGCACGCCCAGCACGAGCTGTTCGTCCTACTCGATGAATATAATGTTCCAATGTTGGCGGCATTATGTAATTTATAACGGTTTTAACTCCTCTAATATCTAAACCACGAGCTGCTACATCAGTAGCAACTAAAACATCAACTTCTTCATTCTTGAATTTTTTTAACGCTTCCAAACGTTGAGGCTGTGATAAGTTTCCATGTAACTCGCTAACCTGTCAAATGAAAGATATACGTAATTAACGCGATAAAATTGAAAAACAAAAAGTGAAGTAGTATTACCTTCACTCCTAAAAGACCCAAAAGGATTAAAATTCGATGCGCATCTTTTTTCGTTCTAACAAATACCATACAGTGATCACGAAACGTTCGACAAATTAAAGCAGCCAAAATAACATCTCGTTCCGATTCTTTTCCTTCTCGTAATCTTTAAAAATAAAACATAAATTATGAATAAGATGACATTTTCGATGAATTGTTTCAACTAAGTAATCGAATATCAAACCTGACAAATTCCTGTCTTAAATTGAACGCAACATTTTGATTATTATCGACGAAGATTTTAACTGGTTTAGATAGACACAAAGATGCGAGATCGTTCACAGCATCAGTCATGGTAGCAGAAAACAATAGCGTTTGTCTCGTGCGAGAACACATTTTCACAATTTGTTTCATCTGATCAGCAAAATTTTCATCTAACATTCTAAATAATAAAGAAAAAAATACAATGTAATTCATGAATTTATAGACAAGAAGTTCACATATACAAGAGTGAAATTGAATAAATATTTAAACGCACCTATCTGCTTCATCTAATACCAAAATTTCTAGATCTTCGAGAGAAAAGGATGGTGTATTTTGTAAATGGTCAATCAAACGACCCGGAGTAGCAATTACAATATCAGGATTTTTTCTCAACACCGATTCCTAAAATATAAAAAATTAGTGGTATTAAATAACACGGTAGAATAAAAATGCGAGTATGATTGCACACTTACTTGAACTTTCAATTCAAGACCTCCCACGGAAAGTCCAACTTCTATGTGTGTGAACTGTGTTAATTGTTTGGTAACTTGATAAACTTGAACTCCCAACTCTCGAGTTGGCACTAACACCAACACTCTAAAACAAGTAAGCATAACGATGAACTAATTGAAAAAAAAACAAAAACAGTAAGTACATGAATAGAATTCTCACCTAGTAACCGGAGAATAACCTTTAGGTTTATATAAGAGCCTTTCCAAGATAGGAAGCATGTAAGCCGCTGTTTTACCAGTTCCGGTGGCAGCACAACCACATATATCACGACCGAGTAACGCAACAGGAATAGCAGCAGCTTGAATCGGAGTAGGATGGACGTAGTTTAAAGCGCCTATAGCCTGGATTAACAAGTTTAATGAAAAATAATAGAAATAAGAATCACATAGAGTATTTCGATTAAAACTATACTCAATCACAGTTCAGTGAAACTTTAAGCTAAAAGTATTCAATTACCTTCATTAAAGGACGAGATAAATTCATTTGATAAAAAGAGCTGTTTTCATCAAAGGGTGGCGCATCATCGAAAAATTCATCCGCATCTTCAACAGTTAACGTTTCTTGCTTCGTATTATCAACCTTTTTGTTTTTATTCCTTTTACCAACACGTCTCTCTCGTTCTTTCAACTTATCTGAAGAAAACACATATTTTAAAAACCATCCAACGCTAACATTTCTTTTCGATAAAAATGTTCTTCGTACCTTTTTTCATTTCACTATCGGACAACTCATCATCATCAACATCATCAGCTTTGTTTTCCTTCGAGTTTTCTTCGTCATCGTTAGAATTTTCATCGTCTGATTCGGGCATCTAAAAGGAAACAAAATCCATGATGGTGATTTCTTAGTGAACACTCATAAGTGAAGATGACAAAACGTACCAGAATTTTGACGTATTCCCGAGATCTTTCTATTTTTTCATCTGTCTTATTTTTGCCTTTTCTTTTGATGTATTTTTGAAGATCATCCCACGTATCCTTATTGTATTCGCTGGTACTTGACACGAATTTGAAGTCATTGTCAAACGCAGTTTCTTTAGTAGTTTTTCTCTTTTTTGGTTGGTACTGAAACGCACGAAATGATCAATTTACTCGTTTGTTAGCTATCGTAATCAGAAAAAAATCAACAACTTGTTTACCTCAACTTCGACGTCGGATTCCTCGGAGTAATCAGGGATATCGTCTTCGTCGTTAATGGTCTTGATTAGATCCATAATTTCATGTTTTAAACCAAATATTACAAATTTATAAAACAGAATAGAATCAAGAATGTAAGAAAATCAGAAAATCCACAAGCTGACAAGCAGTACAAGCACGTGTTGTGTTATGTTATCTATTTTGGGTTTTGGTTATCTCTTATCATAACTTTATACAAGCGCTGTTGTTTCAGTTAAAGTTACACGTACTTACATAGAGACGAAAAAAAAGATGGTCGAAGTTTTCAAGTTTTTGAGCAGGGAAGTTGAAAACTCTACAAAAGCTTCATCATTTCGTATCTATGAAATCTACATTTTTGAGTTTCATTCTTGAGCTCTTGACCTTCGTCCTTCGTTCATTTCACTAGTTCGGTAGTTCCACTTGCATCGCTTTTCGCTTTACGGTCATGCATATCGTGTCCGGGTTTCAGTGTAAGTACAGTAAGTACTATGTACGCTGTTGGAAATTATTGTAGAAACTAAGAAGTGTCAGAAATCGGTTTCATTACGGTCATTACTACAATGAAAAAGTGTCATGTTTCTGTTATCATCAGTGTCTACTACAGATTTTTTTCAATCATCTCAACATCACATGAATATCATTTCATTTCTTGTTTATAACCTTGGATAAATTTTGCAAAATCGGTGAAATCAGTTTTTTATTCTTGTATTGTTCAATGTGTTTTTGTAAATTTCGGTAACTTTTCAATCATGTTCCTGTTTTCGAAAATAATTCATCGATTCATATCACATGTTAATCATTTCTGTGCATTGTGTTTGAATTCAAGTCGGATGCAAATTATGAATTTGTAAAATTTCGATTTGTGAACAGTGGGGCAGAGTGGCGCGATTACTTCTTGCCGTTTATCATAAAATGACCACAGGGCTTCGACATAGTGCCACAGAACCTGGAAGTTTACAAACAGATCGTTTTGTCGAAGCGATGCCGAAGAAGAAAAGTCCTCAACTGCTTTCCAAAATGAAGAACACTACTGGAACTGCATCAGAATCGGTTAGTTCTGGATATCCTCTGTACTCTATTTATGTTGCATAAATAAATATACTATTTTAAGATGGAATGGAGCTTTTGAGCTTTCGAAACGACGTTATCAATTATACCGAATTATCTGCTACTAGCTCAACTGAGATACTGGCAGATATGTGTGTTTCTCTAACACTTACGACACAGTGCATTCAATTCATGTATCTCTAATTCAGTCTCCTGTATGACGTCTTTAATATTAATATCGTAGCATTTCTCAAAGCTTTGATACTTGAACCACTCAAGAAAATGAATGTTGATGAAAAAGAAAAAAATGCCGAACACTTTCAATCTGTGTTTAGAATCTCAGTCTATTATTTACCTACCGAATGACTTCTTTTGACAGCTTAGCTTATTTTATCAATAATAAAAAATTATTTAAAATGTATGAGTAAAAAGCAAAGGCTTCGAAATCTTTCATTTCCTTTCTTTTTATTTCATTTTTTTCCCTGAAAGCCCGAGATTGAAGTGAATTCCGCGCTATTTGAATCCAAATCCAAACCAAAGATCTATGTTTCTGTTTCATTTAGCTTGTGGTATGATTGTCGAATGTCTTCGCTTTTTTTCAATGTAGGTAAAAGGTATACGAATTCTGACTGAAATATTGACTTTCTGAATAATTGAAGTAGGTTAGTATCTATGTACATTTATGTATTTAGAATTTGATGACCTTTATGATGCATTTTCATTTCAAATATAACTGCACTGCGGTAAATTTTGCTACTTGTAGGTACCTACTACCTACCACCTGTACCTACCATTGCTATAATCCAAATTTTGCAGTTGTATTCGAGTCTCGAGATGATGAAGTAAAGTACCGAACGCATAAAGTACTTATCAAAGTTTTTCTATGAAATTATTGAATTACTGAGGTAGTCAGTAGATTTATGTGATGAAGTTCAGCTTTTAATACGACCACACTATTTTTCTTTATTTATTTTTCCAACCATCGACTAATAAAAGTTTCCTGCGAATAAATTAATTCAATTTATTTTGCTTACTTATTTGACTCATGTGTTTATCGTTTTGGTAATGTAAAATTACGTTCCATTTTTCTTTTTCAAGCAAATATTTTTCGAATTTTGGTCTCACGCAGGTACTTGAGTGGTTTCTACAGCTTTGTTGCAAATGTATTGCAATTTGCAATGCACGTCAGTATTCGATAAAGTACATAATTTGTGTATTTACTTATTATATTTGCAGTTCGCTTATAGATATTGTTATATTTTTTCGTAATAGAACCTTTTTTTTTTTTTTTTGTAGGAAGGAAGCTTGGATAGTAGCCCTTCTGTGGAATCTTGTAAAGAATCTCGTAAGTGTGCATATTTATTCTCATTTTACTTTAATCAGTACTGTATTCGTAACCATGTATGTACTTTTAGGAAAAAACTCTCTATTGAATCGTACATTAAGTTGATGGCTTTAGTATATTTTTCGATTGCATTTTAAATGAACTGAAATGAAAATTGAACAATGAGCGTAATATAATTACGATTGAGGGAAAATATTTTCGTTCGTTTGATTATATCAAATGCTGAAAGTTTGTACTTTTGATCGATTTTTATGGCTAAAAAATTATTTTCATTGGAAGAAATGGGTTAACGTCAATTCAACATGACTTGTTTCAATTGAAAACTCACTTTCTCATTTCTGTTCTTTACCTATATTTATGGGATCTTGGAAACGATAGAAATTAATTCATTTTTGTAGTCGAATGAAAGTGAGTACAACGGGGTGCTTCATAATTCGAATGTTATATGTACCTACTTCAAAATTCGACACGTAAAAACACTACGAGTTGAAGTCATTTTTTTTCACATAAAAATAAAGTAACACCTCTGCATTTACGAATCATACTCGAGTTGAAATAATTATGTGCAGATTTCCTATGAGGCGAAGGCGAACTATGTTCGAGTTATTTCTTAAAACTGTGGCGATAAAAAGTTCTTAATTTATTTCCATTTTTATGTCTTCCAAGCAGAAAATAATTTCAAATGAGAAAACGACGGAAACGTTTCATTTATGTTTTTATGCAATATTGTATCTATGCTAATTCATGCTAATATGCAGTAATGCTCATAATAATGAAACTGGCTCGATTCTGTGATTTTAAAAATACACTGTGCCTTGTGCAAAGTTAAAATCCAAGTACATTTGTGATTTTTTTAAAAACAAAATTTTCCAAATTAGGTATTCTTCGTTTGTGTTAACGTATGAATTTTTTAAATTCTGACATTGCATCGTTGAAATCATAAGCGATTGAATCATGCAATGATGAAGGAAATTAATTTCGAAGTTGAGTTACACTGTTGGAGTGCTCGAATCATGACATATGTATAATGATTGGTTTCCATTCCAAGTGTTTCTTTGTATGAATTTAGAAATTTTGCCCCTCTTAAAGTAAAAATGTTTACGTCTGGTCAACCTTCTAATTTTATATGCTAATTAACCTCGGCCGCCATACAAGGTGATTCGACGTGTATTCTCGATACTTGACCAGTATATAGACAAGTTTTTATACGAAGTGAAAACATTAAAGAGGTTTTGCTAGAGTCGTGATTTTATTTAGTAGAAGTTCATGCTGGATGTTTCTTGTAGACGATCGAGTTCTCATCTTTTGAAGCACCCGTGAAATGTAATCCGAATATGGCGAATATTTACGTAATCATTAGTTGTAGAACATCAAAATTATCTAAATTTTTGAAAAATCAATTTTTTAAATTATTTTCCTGTATGCCATTTAGGTATAATTTTTTGACTATCGAAGTACAAATTTTTCAACTTTTTGTAATGCCATGTATTGGCTAAAAAATTCCTTCTGAATCTGAACAAACACCCTACGAATTTTTTGCGATATTGATCTTAAACGATCGAGTGGGCCTCCAATAAGCACCATTTAGAATTTTAGTTGATGACGTTCATTTTTAACCCTTTTTCAGCAATTCGGAACTCCTGGAGAAAATTAAAAAACTTACGGAGGCTCCAAAAAAAAGATCATGATCAGTGGGGAGATTTTAATGAATGACTCAATAGATGGCAAAAAGGGTTGCCAACCAACGTTGTGGGTATTGACGTTAATTCTTGGCCCTTCCAAAGCAATCTGAAATACAACTGGAGAAAATCAAAGATGGGCTTGAGGCTGAATGGTTTAAAACATAGTTGCTTTCGACTTGGAAAAATTTTAACGAAGTATGGTCATTCACACTGGTTCATTTCGACCAAAAAAAAATATTTTGAAAAAATTGAGAATTCGTCAAATTGCAGCTTTTTGAATTTTTAAAATGATCATTTTATACTTTTTGACTATGAGCATTGAGCATAGATAGTTAATTGTACTTCGATTAATATTAGATGCAGTTCACGATTTTTGATCTACATAAGTAGGCATTTACCCAGAGTACCTGCATCAGATTTGAGTTCGTTCACTTCAAATTTTATGGTGTTTTTTCAATTTTTGTGTGATGGCAGTTTTTCATTGAAAAATATTCCTTCATCTGCAACAGTTTTTGAGCCTTTCAATTTTGAAGATGGGAAAAAATCTTCATGTCGAAATTTATCAAATCATAAAAGTGGTACTCTTTCCTATTATCGAAATATTGTTTTTTTGCTAAAGGCATTTCACTCATTTAATGTGATAGATGGGCAACATGTTTATCAAGTATTTTTTTCTCTGTGTTGCCAAGTCAAGCAGGCAAGTACTCATGCATCTAAATCCCGCATGAAATTCCAAATATTTTTACGTCTTAATTTATTTTGCTATAATTAAAAAAAAAATAATTATGCTTGTCGTCCTCTTTAATTTTTTTGAACGAAACCAAACATTTCATGAAGGGAAGTGAAGTTGAAACAAATTACTTTTACCTATGCAGGAGCTTGCGGTGCTTCGATATTTTGTGGTTTGTTCCCTGCATTTCTCTTCGCCAACCCTGCTATCAGTGACATAGGTAATTCAAGGATGAAATTTTTTATGCATTCAATTACTTACTTACAGTTGAGTTCCTCTGAAAATTCATTTTCACAAAGTCGATATTGTTAACTTGAAAATTTAGTCACTTTTTATAAATGTTTCTTCATTTTTTTGATAACGTTTATTTCAAATGAAGACTGTTCAAGACTGCGATGATAAATTTTTATTTCGTCATGATTTTATTAAAATTTAGATTGGATTCAAATTGGCTTTCTTGTTTTATCAGATTAGGAACTTTCGATATGCCAAATTTAAGATGCATTTGGCAAACCACACGTGAATAAATTCCAATTTTACGTCACCAATGCAGGCATAACACTAGTATGATAATTTGACCTTATAACTGAAGCGAATGTCATAACGATTTTCCTGTAACCTACGTTATCTTTATCGGGATCAACCGTATGTATTTTGGTTTTTATTTCAATTTATTTATGAATAATATAGTTTTCAGACGTTTAGACGAGATTGAAAGCGGTTCAAACTACTTTTACCTAACTACATAAATTACTCGCGCTTTAATTCTTGAAAAAAATTGTCCCTTGTTTGGATAATGTATTTATTCAACTTATGTTACGTTTTGGTACTTTATTCATCGGAAATTATGTACATAAATCAGCAGCTATTGCATTTGAATTGTGCAGGGTAATTTCCTCACTATAGGTACCTAATAATATTTTTTCTTAGACGAATCGATCGATTTATGTCTTGCAGCATCGTAATAAGTACAAGGATTTTGCTCGAGGAAAGATAACAACCGCGATGCTGTAGTATTGAATACGAGTTTTTATTCGTTTCGCTGAATAATTTTAGCTATACGGAATCGTATCGTAAAATTTTTAAAAATGGATTTCATCCTATGGCTAGAACAAGAATTGAATTACAACTATCAAACGCTTATGATATTTTTATCGATTTGGTTCATTAATTTCCGCCATTTTTTGACCAACTAAGTGTACCTACCTATTACTACCTACATATATGTATTTTACGATAAACGTATTCTCGATCAATTTGCTTACACGCATTCTTCTGTAAATCAATCATCTATTTTTCTTCATAACGAAGAACACGTGTTCATCTCGATAGAAGGGTTGAAAATCGAACGTGAGTTTATTACTATTTGCACATGTTACTCAAATGAAAGAATGGGAAAATATATTAAGCAACTTCTGCTTGAAAGTTTTTCAATTTTTTGGTGACGTAGATTCGAAGTTGAACGCGTAACTTCATGAACCACTTGAATTAGATAGATGTTGTATCGTTTTATGTTGTATGATCAACTGCCTTTAATGGCATAAGGTAGCGTTTAATACCTGATTACCTATGCTACACCTAAGAACTGTAACAGGTTTACGATGACATGGACATTCTTTTCGGTGTTAAAAAATCTTAAATTTACGTAGTGAAACACCGCATACCAATGCAGCATTCATTGATCGTACAATCAAAATATTATTTTACATTGGAGTCGAAAAATAGTATAATAATATAGCAAACTGCGCTTTTAAGGCATAAAAGATGTGAAACCCTTGCGCAAATAAAGGGAAAAAAATGTTGAAAGTGAATTTATACTATTGACCTACTCTACATTTGTGTGAGTACGTTTATGCGTTAGCGTTTTCAACACTAAAAGCACCTTTTCGTGTTCCTACAATACGAGTAGTTATGGAATGTAATTAAACTTTCACGTGATGCTTAATTTCATCGTTCATGTTTTTTTCCTCCCATCATTGCGGGTTTCAGTGCAGAATATTTTTGAAATCGCCCCAAGTTTTAATGAGGTTGGTCCCTTTCTGCAAAAATCCTTAGGTATTGAAAGATCATATTGTGCCCTTGTGAGGATATCTGGGCTCTGCTGAATTATTTTGACGTTATGTCTAATTTTTTTGAAAATTTTATGTGTAGTCAATTTTTGAAAACTTGGGGGAAAAATCGAGTTGACTTTCTGACGTTATGTCAAGATTTTTAAAACGTGGAAAAAAATCGAATGACTTTTTTGAAATTTTAGGGAAAAAATTCATCATTTTTCTGAAATTAGGTAGGTATAAAATTTTTCAAAAAATTACGATGAATTCTCGACATTTATGCCAGACTTTTCAAAACTTGGAAAAAATCATCATCATATATATTAAAAGAATTTGTGAAATCTGGTGACAATCCGCCAGCCTCTCCTACTGAACCGATTTCGCTAAATTTTTTTTAAAAATGTTCCTTATCACATGTAGATGTGTTATGAAGCATTTAGAATCCAAAATTCTTTAGTTTAAGCCCAAAAAATTAAAAATGCATAATTTTGAACAATTTTATCTTCGATCTTTGGCCGAATATTTTAATTTGCTAGGCATTTTCTTTATTCAACATGGATATCAAAATACGTATATAGGACTTTATAGGTTCAATGAAGTTAATTTTAGCATTCATATTCACTTTAACCTCGAAATGAACCATTCAAAGAGAGTTTCGAAATGAACCCTCAATTTGGGGAGAGGGTGCAAATTCTAACTATTGGACATTTTTTTTTTGAGGGGGAGAGGGTGCAAATTCTAACTATTGGACATTTTTTTTTTTAAATGAAAAATTCGAAATAGCATTCATATTCACTTCAACCTCGAAATGAACCATCCAAAGAGAGTTTCAACATGAACCCTCAATTTGGGGGGAGGGTACAAAACGTCCAATTTCGAAAAATTCAATGTGGGTATCGAAATAGGGGTTTTTAGGGTCGCTAATGTCAATTTTAGCATTCATATATCTACCTTAACCTCGATATAAGCCCAAAAAGGGGGCAATAGTAAATCCTTCTAACTATCTTTGAACAATTTTTTAAAAAAAAATAAAAAATTCGAAATTTTATGAAAAAACTACCAAGTATGTTTGGAAACTTTGTTAAAAAGCGAGGATTTTTTACAATTTTTGGCAAACAGCAGGATTTTGACAATTTTAGCAAAAAGAACTTTGTGAGAATTACCTATTGGCCAAAAAAGATACTTTGGCAATTTCTGGCAAAATACTTACCCAAGCTTGGCTTTAGTTAATTTTGAAGAAAAAAATTTTGTATGTTTAGAAACTTCGTTAAAAAGCGAGGATTTTTTTGCAATTGAAGGGTTAAATTCCAAGTCGGCCTAAGTCCATTTTTATCATTTTTGAGTTAGCAGCGCCATCTGGTGGTACAGGTCGGTTAACACCTTTATCACCTTGTCCCAACACCTGGCGTTACTTTTTTCGCTCAGGAGCGCTGTTTTGCCGGCTCGAAAAAACAGCTGATTATTCCAAAGTGGCCTAAATCATACATTTTTTAAGAATTTGTATACAAGTGCGGTTGTGCCGGTTTTTTTTCAAGTTTTTCAACGATTTTCGAGAGACGAAATTTGAAGGTGCTTCGAATGAAATTGTTTCAGAAATGTATTAAATTAATGATTCGTGAATTTTTTTTTTTGAAAAAACGCGTTTTTCAGCTCTTTTTTGAAATTTTTAACATCAGATAATTCCAAATGGGCCTAAGTCCACTTTTTCTGACTGTTTGACGCGCTCTGGAGCTGAAAATACGCAAAATTAAAAAAATACCAATACGGTACTTTAAAGCAGAAAGATCAAGCTTCACAACCATATAATCACATCATTTATTATTGAAGCGGAAGGGCGAGAAAAACACTTATTTGTGTTTTTCTCGAAACGGAAAAAATGGACTTAGGCCGACTTGGAATTTAACCCTTCAATTTTTGACAAACAGCAGGATTTTGACAATTTTAGCAAAAAGAACTTTGTGAGAATTACCTATTGGCAAGAAAAGATACTTTGGCAATTTCTAGCAAAATACTTACCCAAGCTTGGTTTTTAGTTAATTTTGAAGAAAAAAAATTTTAAAGTTGAAAATTAGATAATTTTAGTAAAAATGAACAATTTTTTAGAATTAGAAATTAAGTACACCTTTTCGGAATTTTATTCCAAAAAGTGAGATTTTTCACTTTGAAACTTATGGCAATTTTACGTTGAAAATCTTGACTTTTCAACTGCAAAAAAGCTAGAATTTTCAGCAATCGGGAAGACTTTTGGACAATTTTTTGAAAAAAATAAAACTTTTAGAAAATTTTTGTAAAAAACTGAGAATTTTTTGTAAAAAAAACACTGAGAATTTTTACAATTTTAAGCGAAAAGCGAAACTGACTGTTTATGAAGGAAAGCACGAATTTTTGATTATTATTGGGCAAAATATTGATTTTTAACTGCTAAAATAATGGGCAAGTTTGCAGGTGGAGTATGCTTACGTATGAGCTTTAGCTTTCAGTGGTTTCGAGCTTTGATTCCAGAAAAGTGGAATTTTGGATTCGAAAATCATTTTTAATGGAAGCAACGTACACTTCAGTTGAAAGCCCTATTTTCAAAGGGGGAGGGGGAGAAGCATCGATAAAATTTAGTGGTAGGGAAAATCACAAACGATTTACTACAAAATTTTCTTAATTCAGAGACCAAAATGAAGGAATCTTCAGAAATAATGCCCATTTCAAAAGCTGTAGGAGTGTAGGTAGAAAAATTAAAAAATTTTAGTCATTGATATTTTTTATGCAAAAAACAAGATTTTTAGGTAACTTTTAGGAAGAGGAAATTACTTTTCCAAATTTTTTTTGCAAAATTTTTTTCACATGAAAAGTGCGTTTTTTGGATTACTATTTTTTTTAAAATTTCATGCTTAGTATTTAGGGGGTTTCGTCCTCGGAACTCGCATGGGGGTTGGGCCGCGAAGCGGCCAGGGGGCGTAGCCCCCTAGTTCTTATGAATTTTTGATTTTACACAATTATGTCAGTACAAATTTTATTTGAGACTTTCCAATTTTTGTCTGACACTTTAATGAACTCTGAAAAAGTGCAGATATTTGATTTTCAACTTTTAGATATCAAGTTTGACTTGAAAAAAATAACGTTGGCCTCCGTATAAAATTCTGACATTTTGCTAGATTTTCGAAAAATCCGAAAATTTTTTTAACCCGAAGCAAAAACATATCCATGGTTTAAAATTTTCCTTGCAGAGGAGACTTTACCCCCTTTTTTCAACTCTTTCAATTTTCGATCTTACATACAAATATACAGAACATGAATTTTGGCTGGTTTTAGCATACATACATATTTATTTTTTGTTTCAAAATACATTTGGATGTGGATTTGATGAAATGAGATTTTTTCTGAAGCTTCCTGAATAGTTCAGCATGCAAGCATCATAACGTGATGTGATTATGCATGTTGCATGTAGAAAGTAATACCTACCAATACCCAAAATATTGTAACAATGAGTACATATTATTATAACATTTATAACGCATGAAAAAAATGATTTTTTTGATTTTTGGAATGCAAATTGTGTTTGTGTTAAAAGTTTGTAAACTGAATTTATCATGATGATACAATAATATTGACTATTGAGAGTGGGAATGAATGATAGCCAGAAGCTCGAAAAACGAACGGAATGGAAACTTTTTTTTGGAACACAAACATGTCAAGGTTAAAACTGTGTGAATTTTTTTGCAAAATGAATGCGTTAATGACAATATACCTACTTACTGAAAAAAATGGCGTGCTTATTCAAGCGATAACTTGAGAAATGAATGCATTTTTCATTAAAATGAAACATCTGAAAAAAATATAATAATAATAAAATGAATAAAATAAGAAAAAAATGTTGAGTAGGTACAACTAAATTGCAAGAGGTCTAAAATTAAAAATTGCTTCTGTTTTCGAACTCATAATTCCTTCTCATTGTATTGGGTACAAACACCTGAGATTCAATTCAGACCTCTTCCTTTTCATCCCTTCATTCTTCTCTTCATCAAATACCTGATTATGAAACTTCACGTTAGTTGATCAAATTCTATCGAAGCATGAGCATCAAGAGTGGAGCGAAAAAAAGCATATCGTATCTTAGATTTTGATGAAAATTGGCGAGGAGGTTTATTTATTGTTGGAGACTAACCAGAAAAATGTTGAGCTCCCTAGCGTACAGGGGGCTGATCCAGGGATCCTCAGAGTGGAGTCATTTTTGAAAAAAAGTATGATTTTTTCCACTTTTGAATATAGTGTAACCTGTGCAGTACTTCAGTCGTCTCAATGGAAGCTTATTTGAGTTTCTAGATCACCTAAATTCATTTTCTCCCTTCATTTTGGCAAACAGTGCAAGAAAAAATTCGAACAAAAAAAGTGAATTTGAAGAGCTCGATCGGAATGATCGCGAACAGTGTTGTATTCTGAATATTTCAACCAACTAAACACGGATCCAGTGTTATTTTTTTTAGAAAAATAATTTTTAACAATAAAAAATCGAGGTACTGCACAAGTTACACTACTCCAAAAAAGGCAAAAAAAACGTGTTTTTCCAAAAATGACTTATATTTTGAGGTCTACTGGATCAGTCTCCTGTACGGCTGGAGACTCAACATTTTTTTAGGTAGTCTACCACTTGAAGTAAAATTCCTCATCAATTTTCGTCAAAATCCAGGAAATTATTTTTCGCTTCAACTTTCTCGTATGTACTTCAGATAGGTATATAGAAAACGTTTGTCTCATTGGTTTAATGATCTATGAAAAAAGTCTCCCTTTTTATTCTTTCAAGTGGTCGAGCTTTTCTGCTATTTTTTCTCAAGGCCGTTCTTTGAAAAAAAAAAAATACGTCACGAATAATCCAGTGGGGAAATAGTAGGTATAGGGTTGAACATTTTCTAGACTTGAATATTTTTCTTCGAGAGGAAAACTCGTGCCATAAAATGGCGAGATTAGGAAAAGGTTAGATTTTTGTTTATTTATAACTTACTTATCTCATCGATATTGGTGTTTTTTCGTTTATGCCGATGAGACAGAGGGTCGACAGTGTCGACACTGAGAGTTGGAAAGGTATACCTTATAAGTTTGTTTAAAACTTATTTAGAAGGTTTCAGCATGAGAAATTTTGTTTGTGTAGTGCAAATGGAAACTTTTAATGTGTTGAAAAAAAATACCTAGGCACATTTATACTCGTATTTTGATTATTAACACCATAGACGTAGAAAACGTTAGGTACGAGTAGGTAATACAACTTTGAATTAATTACATTCTTAATAAGAGAACATTAAGGACTTCAACGTACTTAATAATTATAATACCGTACTAATGAGCTGCTGAGGAAAATAAGAGTGTAAATAAAGTGTATGTATGTATTAAGACTGTAAACTCAGAATTTTGGGGGACTTGGAACTCCCGAAAATGAGTACACGAAGTACACGCATGTGTAAAACATTATAATATGATGGCAATTTTTCCATCGTTTTTGGTGACATATGTACCTATTTATCAGCTGGCGGAAAGGATAAGGAGAAATTATGAGATAATGTTGTTGAATCGATGTCTTCATTATGACTTACGTATTTTATACTCATGTAGTAATTTTAAATCCTATGCATAAAAAAATATAAATGATGGGCACTTAGTTTTTACATTTGTATGAGACAGTTTCGCGTAAATATACCTACTTTCAAACATTATGCATTAATTTCTTGAACGTTATAGTTAATAAAAAAAAGCATCAGAGCAAAGCTGCTATAAACATCATCCTATTTTATAATTTATGTTGTATGCTTGTTCGATAAGTAGTGTTACTTATGCGTTATGTGAGAAAGCTACAAGGTTTTAATTCAACTGTTTCTGTTCCGAACAATTTTTAATTACGTAAAATTTATCAATTTTGACTTATTTTGAGATATTTGCCGTTTATTTTCACTTCGTGTATAAAATGCTTACCGATGAGGTTCTCCAGAAAACTGCAATTATTCAGCGGTTTCTGTTTCTTTATCAAGAATGAGTTGTCCCATAGCAGAAGAAAATGATCGGCGATTTGGTCTGGGCGGATTTAATCTGGTCAGAACTTTGATCAAATGAGATCTAGGTACTGCCCGGAACGCCGGATCGATATGATCTAATCAGATCTCATTGACCTTGCATTCAATCATTTCCTCGAGATGTATTTTCTCTTCAATTTGCCAAAAATTATACCTAACTTTGGCGCGCAAAAAAGTCGTATAAAATATAATGTTATTCGAGTAAAAATCGTAAAAAATGAAAAATTATTTTGAGCATTTTCCCCCATAAAAGCAGTCTTAAAAATGTAAAAATTGAGCAATTTAATAAAACATGTAAATCGTATGCCGAGTAAATAACATTAAAATTTGAAAAAATATGTATTTTTACTCAAAATATGTAAAATTAAATGAGCCTCTAATTACTCAAAATTCAAAACCGCTCGTAATTTTAAAAAAATCTATTTGCATATTATTCCTTACGATCACTCGCCATTTTTGAAATTTCTTCTCCCGAAAAAAAAACGTTTTTTTTTTCTGATTTTATTTTTATTGTTAAGACCCCACTTCGATTTTGGCACCCTCTGATGCGAAGTTCTTTGCGATGCATTTAAGTTGTGATCAGTTGGTTACATTTTTTAAATAAACGAACGAATAATACGAGAATTTATATCGTAGCTTATTAATTACGAATACATTGTATTCCGTATAAATAATGCAAATCTTGTGTGTTTTATTCTACAGACAATCAGAAGAAAATTACGCGCCGAGGTTCCGAATGGGAAATTCTAGAAGGCCTGAAAGAGGGGCAGCGTTTCGATAAAAAACCAGAAATGTTTTCCGGCTATCTTCACAAGAAACGTAAATGGCCGCTGAAAGGATGGCACAAGGTAATATTTCAAAATAAGTGCATGTTTACAGCTAAATATCAACATCGCTCGAATAAACTGCTTCGCAAATTGTTGTACTCGTACTTAACGGAGTACGTAATTGATTTTTTTTTCTCGCAAATTTCAGCGTTACTTCATATTAGATAAAGGATTACTAACCTACGGCAAAGGTCCATCAGAAATTGCTCGCGGTAAAATTCACGGACACGTTGACATTGGTTTATCTGTGATATCTACGAAAGGCAAAAGAAAACGTATAGACATCGATGCTGACGAATTTATCCATCATTTGAAGGTTGGTGAGTAGTATCGTGAAATTTGAATTTGATTACTGTGTAGAGCATAATTTTAAGGTTGGGACTCGGGAATTAAGGCTACACATTTTATATGTAATATTCGGTGCCTCTGCCTATGTCTTTAACGCTTGCTAAATATTTGAAACGTTTATTGGATCGTAGTCGCGTGAAATATTTTTTATAAACGAATGATTGGAATTTCGAGCGGGTTAAAAAGCGCTACCTAACTTCCTACTTACTGCAAAAATGATTGGGGTTTTTAAAGTAAAAAGAAGGGGAACTTAAAAGGAAAATGCCATTACGCCATTCATATGTTTTCGTTCGAATGTTAATTTAAAGTTATGTTTTGCGTGCAAGTACGAATGGTTTTTTCGCGCGCGACGCGCATTATTATTGAGAATTTTGTCGTTCACCTTGGCGCGTTTTATTTAATTGTCGCAGTATTTATACCATTGGTGACCACTTCTTGTACATTTTACCAGGAATATGATTGAATTACGATGTACGTAGACGTACTTGTGCATTGCATACGTTTGCTTGACCGATCAAATGTACCTAGACCTACCTTACGTTTTGCTATGAATGAGAATATGGCAAACCTAACGATTGTTAGATTTTTCGAATGGAAATTGTATTTTTTTTTTCGATTATTACCGATGGTGGTCTTTTCGTTACTTCGACGAATACTGAGCGTAGTATTTTTCAGGAAGATTCAAATCGTAATGTATGCAATGTGAATGTACATACAAGGATTATTTTCGTGTTTTACTGATGCTGAGGCCATATTTTGTGAGTGACGAAGCGAGTGTTATCTTTTCCAGTATTTTCCTTGTGCCTAATTTTTTTCGTTATTTCACATTATTTTCAGTTTTTATGTCATTTTTTGGGGGAGGGGAGGGGAGGGGAGGGATTCAAAAAAGATTCCGGAAACCGGAACTAAAAATAAATAAGAAAACCTTCCTAAATTAGGAAGAAATATTTGTCATCACATCTGTTAGCTTCGTCTGATTTGATCTCCTCTCCTCTCTAATGGTTTCCCTTCCCTTCCATTCCCGTCCCATCCCTTAACAAGAGGCTCATAGGACAGGAATTGAAACTAAAACCTCTGAAATGTATGTAATTACATAAGTAGAACCTTAATGACCATGTTGACGTGGAGAAAAAACTGTCGTACTTTTTAGTTCTTATTTTGGATTTTGAATTATCAGTTCTAGTAAGGTAATTCACCAATTTTCAATTTTTAGGAACCTCAGTTTTTAATCGTGATTGTTTTTTCAATTGTTTTTCAATTTTTACTTCACTTAAGTATGAGACTGTTACTCAGTGCTGTAGAAATGCAGAAAAATGTTCTAGTTAACTTCTACCCACTGCATTCTTATTTCCCAGCTCAAAGTTTCCATTTCCGTTCCTGCTTTTTCACACATGAAGTTTCCATTTCCTTTTACAAACAATTTTAATAAATCCCCTCCTTCAAATCAAAGAATAGTAATTTTTTAAAAATTGTATTGTTACTATGTGAAATTTAAAATGCATTCAAAAATGAATTAGGTACGTTTAATTTTGAATAGAAAATTAGTGTGAGATTTAGATGACACATTGGCAGAGAGAGAGAAATTGATACTGGGAAGTATGAACTTGAAAATGACATTTAAAAAAGTGATGGAAAGGTCGTTTTCTATTCTTGAAAACTTGAATGAAATAGAAAGAAATGTGAGTTGAATCTTCAATTATTTTTGGAATAAAATAGAGGGGAAAAAATTTGAGAAATGATTTTGGTTTTAAAAAAAAAATTGTTTCAATTTTCATTCCCGTTCCCTTTTTGTTGAAAAACCCGTTTCCGTTCCAGTTTCTAAGTGTGTTGATCGATGTTTCTCGGAAACGTTTCAGTTCTCATCGTAAATTCTGATTATTTGGATAAAAACAAGGAGAAGGAAATTCAAAAATTTGTATTTCAAATGTTCGAAATGTCCTATTTACTCCATATTTTCATTGTACGTAAGTCATAAACTCAAAGGCTAAACGGCTAAATTGGTTTTGATACCATAGTGTGTGATTTAAAGTCTTATCTCATGTATCTACCATTTTTCATCAAAATTCGGTGAGAGGTATGATGATCAGCAGTTTGTTAACCATTTAATGGCAGCAGCATGGCTACTTTCATATCAATGCGTGTGTTTATTATTCTACTCGTATTTTTTTTACCGCTTATCGCTTACTGTTCACCATTATGGCTTTAGTTTGATATTAGCCGAAAAGTACGGATGTACGTTTTGTGTAGGCCTATTAAATTACGTAATCGTATATTATGTTCGTATATTATATCCTCATACCCTGAATAGCATTTTATATTATTTCCCTTAATAATTACCTATTTTGTCTGCTGCGGTAAAACATCAGGAACATCTGAACTGATTATGAATTTTCTGTTGCAGGCCAAACGTCACGAAAATTTTTTGCAGTGGGTCGAACAATTGAAGAAGCACCGTTTGTATAGGCAACACGTGTTAACTTTTGGCAACGTCAGACACGTACAAGGTCGCATACTTAAAGACATGACTAAACCCATGAAAGATACAACTCGTAAGTTTAATTCGAGTTTATTTGTCATTCATTCTTATCGTTTTATTTTACTCATTACCGATAAGATAAGTTAACCCTTTCGGGCTGTTTTCAAATTATCAAATATCTTGAAAAGTACATTCGTATAGGTATTGATTGGAAAATTCAAAAATTACGAAATTTGGTTCAATTAATGTACCTACTTAATAATTGTAATGAACCGAGTAAAGGTATTCATTAAAAATTAGTTATTTATCGGTATAACGAATGGTCATGGTGTTTACATTTAAGTGGGTACGAATAATTGAAGCCTCACCAAAGTATACTTATATAAGCTTCGGATACCTACTTTCACGATATGGATAGGTGCTTACATTGAGAATTACCTGTCTCGATATTTCTTAAAAGTACATACGTAGGTATAATACGTATTACTTGGAAAAAGCACGATTGTTTCATCGATCGCTGAAAAATAAATTCTAAAACTGCAGTGAACGTATAGTCAAACCGTTCTTCGGTAGAAATTCTTGCAGTGCCATTGACGCCGAAAAATTTCGCTGCGATGTGATTCAAAGCGTAGGTGTTCATATGTTTGCCACTTGCCAACTTTACGTAGATACTTTTTAATACGCGTGTAAATATTTTTTTGACGTGCCGCAGCCATAAAATGTAATTGTGAACGTTACGAATTCTTGAAAATCAACTGCAAAAATGCATTTACGAATTTTATTTACAGTTTTTCAACACTTAAGAAATTACGAAGATTGCTCATTGCTCAAATATGAGTATGAATTTGATGGTGTTGGATATATATAATGTAGCACAGAAATTTTAACGAGTCGGAAGCACTTTTAATTGAAAGAATATGATGAGATTATGCATATTTTTTTATGAGAACTCAGTAATGATGCCAAAATCTCAGATCCAAGTACCGAGTGTTTGGTAAATCACTGAATGTGATTTTGAAAAACTGAATAATTTTTGAAATCGATAAACGTAGGTAACTGGTAGACGAGAAAAATATTTCAAAAAAGTTGTGAAAAATCAAGTCGATCTTTTATAATACCTAACCTCTTTTTCTTTGGTAATTCGTTTTGCGAAGAGGGAAGATATTTTTCAGGAAGTTCATGTTTCTCACGTTAAACAAATCAGTTTCAAAAAATCCAGTGTGTTATGTTTATTAAGTTGATTTCTATTTCACTGATTTTTTTTTTTTTGAGAGAGAAAACACATTGTTGGATTTTTTGGACACCTTGTCGGTAGACTTGAAATTTCCGGCATTTTTATGAGAACTCGTAAGTTCCCTTTTTTAGAAGCAAAACACGCATTGAACTCGCATTGAACCATCTGGCCATCTTTTTCCAAACAAAAGTTGTTTCAACGAATCCTCAGGACTCGTGTGTCATATTACATACTTTATAATTTATCCCTGTCAATAATTCTTTAAAGTTGTGTTGAAAAAAAAAAAAAATGACAAGTTTGCCGCATCATACTTTTTATTTTTTTAAAAAGTAAGAAATCTTTCGATTCAAAATTTTTTAATATGATGAAGGTGCAAATTGCAAAACCGCCAACCCAAATTTTTCTTTGAAATGACGATATGAAAACAGAATTTCTGAAAGGTTTTCCATCCATTTTTCATTGATAGACAACCCATAAAAATTTATTTTCAGTGAGAACTGACTAATTTGTCAATTGAATTTATTTAGCTGTTCAAAACAGTGAATTCTCTGCTAATTCGGAATAAAAAACAAAAGGAAATTATTTTTTTAGATGACTTTTTTCGTTACCTTACATTCCAACGTATTTTCTTTTTCTTTTAATAATTTACATTTACTGCGGCAAAAACGAATTATAGGATGTGTATTTTAAAATTTGTTATTCTTTCGTTTACAGAATTATTGTTGCACGGTGGCCAAAACATGAAAGTGCACTCTCCTCCTCCTCGTCTCACTGCTTGGGTGATGGATTCAAACTCGCCGTTAGAAAGAGCATCTAAAGAATTGGAGCACGTTCATCAGCATTTGCATAAATTATCGAGCATCTTGAATCAGATTGATAGTTTGATGGTCGAAAGCGAGGTACATGAGGTACGTCTAACATCGAAATCTTTAGTTCGATCTATTCCATTTCTCT
Organism: Planococcus citri; assembly: GCF_950023065.1. Lineage (NCBI taxonomy): Eukaryota > Metazoa > Arthropoda > Insecta > Hemiptera > Pseudococcidae > Planococcus > Planococcus citri. Next base: position 50,554,117 of record NC_088679.1, read on the forward strand.
CGGAATGTCTCAGAATGTCTAGCAAATTTAAATTTAGCTCGAGTAGCTACGAGCAAAAAGTAAACGTTTAGGCGAACATGATGTCTAGGGTGTAGAAAAGTGCATACTTGTTAGGTGTTTTGAAATTTCTACAAAATTCTTAGATTGTTCTTCACGACGAATTTAATACCTACGTCTTTTCAGTTAACTGATGTTCTTAAAGCGAAGTTTTTTAATCGAAAAATTCGAAACGGGGGAGGGGGAGAATTACATTACCACTCAACCTGATTTTGTTCATCCCGAATCTATCTGGCATCGTGTTCATTTGAAATTATTGAAATGCGTTTCCCATTAGCTTATTTGAGACACACAGAAAGCCATTTTCAACTATTCGTTATTGTTAATTTAAAATTCAAGTTAAAATCGAACGAATGAATCATTTCTAGGTGGTGTCTTTAAGCGACGGATTGTCTCCAAATTCGAAAAAGGATAAAAGAAGATTCGGATTACGTAAAAAGAAGAGCAACAACTGCAGTCTAAGTTGGGGTGGTAACAAAGGCAGTTCCGGTGATTTAACGAGTAACGCGAATTTAACAACTTGTAGTCCTTGTAAAAGTGGTTCCGTTCAAGAAGCAGAATCATCTTCTCCAGTTTCCGTAAGTTTCCTTTTTCAAGCTGAGCTCCGCTGCTTTATAGTTATATTTACTGTTATTCAACTTTTGGCGAACTTTCGAAATAACGCACGATGTGTATTATTATATTTCAGACTTGCTCGTTAACTGTGGGCCTCACTTCTAATAATACCAATACATCATTATCGAGCAGTAATCCTGCTATCAACAACACCATTACTCAAACCAATCGTCATATTTCCTTATCAACTCCATTGTCCGCCGATGGTCATCCGGATTCAATTCAAACTTGTAGTGATACGAAAATATTTAGCGACTATGTTTCTTTGGCGAAAGAAAGTACGTAATTATGCGTTGATTCGTTGAAATTTACATCACATGGGATCAAATATGCTTAACCGCTGGTATTATTATCGTTTCATTTCAGTACACGAAAATCTTTACGCGATTATAAAAACTTTGTATACTGAACGAGATCGTTTGAAGACTGCTTTGGAATCTGATTCCAATAATAGTGGATCTCAGGCTGTGATTAAAAATTTACAAAATAGTTTATTACAAACTATACAACAGAACAATGAATTACGAACAAGATTGAATAATATTCACGCCACTTCGGATATTAGTCAATTGAGTGATTCGGTAAGAATCTTCAATAGAGTTAAATTAAAGCCCATCTCTTTATCAATAATTCGATGTACTTATGCAATTTTTTCTTCATCTCAAGCTTTTTCTTATTACCTGAAACATGAAAACTAATTAAGAATTTCTGATAAACCTGATCCCGGTAGTTATTGAAATGATAATTCATGCTTCGTATCAATAAGCATACTTTTCAAATACCTACATGTTCTAAGGTCAGGGTTACTAAACGGCTGTCTTCTACTCGTATTTAAAAAATTCGCCGACGTTATTTTGACAAATTTCGAAATAATTTCGGCGGCGTGTTTTTGAAATTTAAAACAGTCACAAAGGTTTGAATTTCTTCTTTCGAATTGACGTAAATTTCATTTCGATTGGTCAAGGTTACGAGTAAATTATACATTTTTGATAATAATGATTTTACTCTTGGAGTAACTGACAAAATGAAGATTTTTGTTTTTGTTAAAATTGAATTTTTTCAAATAATTACGTATACGAGTAGGGGTAGTGAATCGGGGTTTCGCACTACAATTTTTTTTCAATCCCTTGAAGTTTTCCTAGCGATTTGGCAACAATGCTCGCATAAACCAGAAACTTCTGAGATCGAAAAAAAAATGGCCTCCTTACCCCAATTTGGCCTTAGGGTAAAAATCCTGATCGATTGGACCCCTGGTATACTTCGAATGCACAATATTGGCCATTCATTACTCATTATTTTATTTTTATTCAAAATGTATACGATATTGTTTCATTTTTTCGATTGAATTAAATAAAATTTATTTGAATTATGTTACAGCTGTTGAAACAATCATTATCCTATAATTCATTATATGTTAGTGCTTCGGATATATTTTTCGATGCCGAAGAATTCCATAACGTGACGGATAACGAAAACGAACTCGAAGACAGAGTTAGTGTTCCAGAAACCCAGATCGCTGCCAGTGACACATCCTCCGAAGCAGGTTCTATTTCTAGCGAAGAAGGTTCCATGTCTTCGGAAAATAGCGAAGGAGCTGCTTCCGATTATAATTCTCAACAAAATGGTTAGTTTTTGAATAATGCTGTCAAGTAACCGGATTCTGAACAGTTTCCAAATAGGTACTCTAAGAATATAATTTAATAATGATCGTTCGTTTGTGTTTATGTCAGTGATAGGAAATACGGGTAATGTTGAAAACATGACTGGACATAGAGATAAATTACCATGCCCGAGGCCTAACACAGAAGGATTATCTTTGTGGAATTTATTACGTCGAAATATTGGTAAAGATTTATCCCAGGTGTCGATGCCGGTTGCTTTGAACGAGCCTCTCAATATGCTGCAAGTAAGTTGAATGCGTTTGCTATGTTTAGTTAATACTTGAATGATGATCTGCTATCCCCCTTTCCCATCGCTAGTTAGAGATTAGATTTAAATTTAAATACAATGATCCGGATCATTCATTCGAGAATTCGTGATCCGAAAATTAAGTAACACTTTTTGACCGTGTATTCGTGTGCATTGAAATTATAAACTCATTCGATGAATTTTTCTGTTCATTGTTTTCAGCGCTTATGCGAAGAGCTCGAGTATTCAGAATTACTCGACAAAGCTGTCGAACTGGAAGATCCGTACGAAAGAATGGTATACGTTGCTGCATTCGCTGTGTCCGGTTATGGGTCGTCTTCTTGTAGAGCTGGTTCAAAACCATTTAATCCTTTGCTCGGTGAAACTTACGAATGTATTAGAGAAGATAAAGGTTTCAAATTTATTTCAGAACAGGTATACAAATTGCCACATTGTTTGACTATTTTACAGTATAATGATCAACTTGATCGTAAAATTGAAAATTTTTTCAGGTTAGTCATCATCCTCCCGTCAGTGTTTGTCACGCTGAATCAAAGAATTTCGTATTTTGGCAAGATATGCGTATTAAAACAAAGTTCTGGGGTAAATCGATGGAATTTCAACCAATAGGTAAGTACATACATTTTAGTCACCGTGTGTTGCGATTTCGGTTTCCATACAGTGTATAATTTTATTTATATTTTTCTAGGCTACGTTAATTTGAAAATCCTGCGGCCCGATTGCCAAGATCATTATCGATGGAACAAGGTTACCACTTGCGTTCATAATTTGTTTTCTGGCCAGCGCTGGGCTGATTTATACGGTGAATTGAAAATAAACAACTTGAATCGAGATATAAGTTGTAAATTGACATTCGTTAAAGTAAGAATAGATTATGTTTGTTATTGCGTGAAATGAAAATAGCCAAATAGGAAAGAAAAACAACGGCGAAAATTATTTATGTTTTTTACTGCGCAGGCGAATTATTGGTCAGCTAAACGGCATGAAGTGTATGGAAACGTTTTCGACGAAAATGGTACCGTAGTGAGAAAATTATTCGGAAAATGGAACGAGGCGTTATATTGCGGCGTTCCACCTTCAGCCAAGTGTATTTGGAGACCGGGTATGTCTATGTATATTTTACTTAATAATACTTGATTACTTGTACAGTGTACACGAAAATATTACAGTATTGATTGCGAGAGTACCGGTGTGAGTACCAACCAACTTATTTTTACCTACTTTAATTTTTTTTCTGCAGGTACGATGCCAGAAAATTACGAAATGTACTACGGATTTACTCGTTTCGCGATCGAATTAAACGAACTAGATCCAGAAACGGCGAAGCATTTACCTAAAACGGATACTAGATTTAGACCCGATCAAAGGTTTGTGTTTCGCAAGTGTCATGCTCCTTATGAGCCCGAATTCTTACAAGGAAACTGCTTTAAATTCACTGCGCATTAAATCGAAATAGAACTTGGATTTTGTCAAAAGCGTTGAAAAAAATACTTTTCAAAGTAAAAAACGAAAAAAAAAATTTTTTTTCTCAAAAATTTCTCGACCCATATTTATTTTTTTCCAGTTGGGTACTTAATTCGGACAGGTTCGGACTGTGCGTGGAGTTTCTTTTGAACTCATGGAAAAGTAGAATGGAAAGAAGGAGGGGGTTTTCTATCACTCATTTGAATCCATATAATTTAGTATGCATTAAACAGTTCAATTTGAAAATAGTATATGTATTTTCAAAAAGTTTATAGTTTTACGTAAAAGATAGAGGGACAGAAGGGATTATTTGTTTGTTTTTTTAAATCCAATTTTTGTTTAGTGCAAATCGATAAATTGCAGTGGGCTTTGTTGATTTTGCGTAACCATGAAATAACAAATCACGTCACTTTTTTAAAAATAGATTATTAGAAGAGGGCGATCTAAATGGTGCAGAATCGGTTAAATTGCAATTAGAACAGTCTCAACGAGAAAGACGCAAGAAAATGGAAGAATGTAATACAAATTACCAACCGAAATGGTTCAGGTAAATTCAACTCATTTTCAATTTCGAAACGATTTGATGAAAATGGAATATTTTTCTTTATGTCTTCATCAAGTCGATCATATTCTATTTGTATGTGAATACCTGTAATTATGTATTTCTACGTTTAATTTTCAATAAATTTATGTTAGCAGAAAAAAATACGACGAAGATGGTGAAGAAATTTGGGAATTTGATGGAAAGTATTGGGATGTTAGGAAAAACGGAGGTTTCAATAATATGAATTTAGATCAGCTTTGGTGATAATTTACAGAAAAAGTTGTAGTTGTCGCGATTCGTTGTAGTACGTGGAAGTGTGATTATCAATCAAAATTTTTTGCGCGAGGCGAAAGCTGCTATTTGAAAAAAAAGCCTATACGCTACGTTATTTTTGCAATTTTTCAATAATATATTGTATTAAATTGATTATTTATTACAATGCCTACCTAAGTATATGTAATACGTATTACGTACCTACCTAGTACCTACCTACATAATCGAATAATTTTTAGATGTCATTTTCAAAATGTCACCTATATTGTTGTTGTTTCATCGATAGAAACGCTAAAATCATGCTGCATTAAAATGCATCTATTCATATCTAGATGGCTTATTCTTTATTAATTTGTTATTATGTAGTTTGAAAACAAACTTGAATGTTACGTGGCATCGGATTTTTTTCTTCCATCTTTTCACTTCTGTGACTCGTTCGTGAGTCATTGTTCATTATAATCATGTCTTAAATTTTAAATATTTTTATTTGTCGCATACTAGTCATTACTTTTTACCGACGAATAAGATTAATTTATTTATACAAATTCCAATAATAATTTTAAATATTCTTAACCAATTACGTTCGATTTTTAGAGAAAAAAAAACTTCAGAAATACCTATGATTTATTTTACTTTCCAAAATGTGGCGTGTGGTTGTATTATGTGTATTTTTTTTTTTTATCAATTTAAGCAAACCTGGGTAAAAATATTGAAAAACATGCGTAATAAAATTAAACTTTTTAAATTGTTTCGTTAAAACGAATATCAGTATATCTGATCAAAAAATTTCTCTCTGCTCTGTTAACCTTTCTTTCAATTTTTTACTCGTTATCAAATTACCATTTTTATTTGTGTTGTTTTTTTCTTTTTTTTGTTTTTTACATTACATTTTCTTTTCAAATGCTCGATGAAAGTTACTAGAAGTTAAATGATTCAAAGTTAACCATAGACCTATTGGCTTTTTTGTTATTAATTATTTACTTATTTGGATTCAAAACAGCCTGTGTTAGGATCAAGTTTAATAAGGTGTAAATTCTACTTCACAGCGCATTTTTTTTCATTCGTTTTAATTTTTTCAATGTGTTGTCACTATTGTGATAAATAATTTAAGGTAAATTACCTATGAATAATATAAACTAAGAACTCCGCAAGATATTTTCCTGTGAACACATTAGAATTGTAAAATTGTTGAATTTTATATCGATTTGCATTCACTACCCTTTGTTTGTCGGGGTATATGCGTATATTTCAATATTTTAATTTTTTTGTCTTCTATAAAACACCACAATGTATTTATTTTTTAGTGTAGTGGATTTTGACTCTTTTTCCCCCGGAAAAATCGAATCGTTTTTAATTCATCGAAGAAAATGATCAATTACAGGTGTGAGAATTTAAAATATTTTGTTTTGTTCCATTTTATTAATTTTGTAGTCATGGTGTGTATTTTTATAGTATTGCTATCGTAGAATATTTTAATGCAGACGTGTAAGTTTTGCAGAAATATTTTACCAATTTTATCGTTTGTTTTTCCTCTGTTTCTCTCTTTTTTTTTATTTTTATCATTATAATTACGGACATTTACTTATAATCTTTTTACCTGTGAAGTTACAAGTGTTTTGGAAGTAATTTAAAACAGCAGATAATCACGCTATTATTTTTATAAGAATAATTTTACCTATTTTGACAAATACGCTCACCGCAAAGGCTGTTGAAAATATGTATTTTGCATTTTTAAAATTTATTTAAATGAAAAGTACAGAATTACAAATAACATCATTTTTAAACATTTTTTTGCCCATTTTAAAATATAGATAAATGAGGAAGCCTAAGCTTTGAATTAAAATTTAAAATAATTTAAATTACGAGTACATTCGAAAGTTTTAGTTTCATCTACGCTTTTGTTAACTTGTCTTGTGTGTTTAAATTTAGTCACCTGTGCTCAAGAATCAAGAACAAATCATCGCTCATTTTAAAAATCAATATTACGAGTAGATTGAGTTTCGCAGATTTGCGTGTATTTTCATTAAAATACGTCCAATTAACGAGACGATAGTTTCTTCCAATACTGAAATTTCACCAATTCGATCAACAGATTATAAATTTTCATTCTAGAGATTTGCTAAAACCTTAAAATTCAAATTCTTTAATCGAAATATTATAGAAAAAGAAAGAATTATTGAAATTTTAATGGGGATGCTTTTGTATTTTAACTCGTATGCGGATGTGTGCATTTAGGTTATCTTTTGCATACTTAGATGTTGTAAGTTGCGTATCTTTTTCAAATATTAATTTATCAGAAGTGATGTCTCCGGAATAGTAAAATTCCGAGTTTTTTGTGTGTTTGATTTATCACGATTGTTTGTATGTAGACGTAAATGTATTCACTTGTTGATCAAATTATTCCTATTTTTAAATTTACCATATTTATCTACTTTTAGAGTTTCGTGGTGTACCGTATTTTATATTAATTTTGAATCAAAGTTTTTACGTGTTTTCAATACATCAGTGGCTCATATGTGATATCCAATTTTTTTAAATTTATTTTCTCTTTTGTAGTCTTGAATGGCCAACTGCTCAACTTATTCCTTTATTGATTTTGGGAATTTTCTTTGAATATCCATTATTCGAGCGTACCGTCGATGATGATGTGTTTTTGGTTTTACGCAGACGCGTTGAAAACATGTTGATAGATTTGCATATCTAGTTTGCCGTAAATACAGTAGATAAGATTTATAATGATGTGTACGTACTTTGCATCAACAAATCGAACCAAAAAATAATTCAGCTTCTCAAATCTGTAACAACTTCGGAAGATCGCCTGATGTCGAAAAATTACTCCGTTCCTCCCTCCCTCTTCCGAATTTTCATCTTCCATCTCTCACGTTTTTATGAAAATTGGTACCTTACTGTTGGTTTCAAAGGAAATCGTTGAGGAAAAACTTACGATTTAAAATTCACCCGCATTTCCGCAGGCTCTTAAAAGTAGTAGCAAAAAATAATTAGATGCTTTGGTCTTCCCACGATTTTATTGAACTTGAATTTGTTCTCAAAAAAAAAAAAAAACTCATAAAGTGAAAGAAAAAGAGTAAAAGTGCACGACAAGTATTAAAGTCCGTGTAATTTATGCTAAAAAAAAAAAATTAAAAAAGATACAACAAAAACAATGATCGACTGAATTTAATTACCGTCTGAGTGAAAATTTTAGCGTAATTAAACCCGGGAACATTACTTAAGGAAAAAAACGAAAAGGAGAGGAAAAAATTAATTACATTAAGAACTACAGTAGAACGTTTAATTACAAAATTATCTACGAAACAATTTCTTGTCTGCGTCTACCTACTAATGAGCGGATTCGGCGTTTTTCAACTTTCCTCTTTTAGACCTATTTGTTAATTTGAGACGTAGACCAAACACGTTTTAAGTTTCAAAGTGAAAAGTTTTCTTCAGAAACTACGTCTCGCTGAACACACGAGTAAAAAGTAAAACGAGGAAGAGGAAACGAACGAAAAGAGGGGATAAAGGAAATTCATTTCAGATGGAGCTCCGCTTCTTTTAGTTGTGTGCATATGTCTTTACAGACGGATGATTTATGGACGTAATGTATCAGAAATTTGATGATGTTACAAAGTGAAACAATGCAAAAAAAAAACTTCTAAACTAACTCGTTATGAAGTAGGTAGATGTGTAATACATTATGTATATATATTACATCACGTGATATCAATTTATGCATATTTTTTTCTTGTAAATTCTATCTAAAAATACCAGTAGGTAGGTAAGGTTCCTCGGTATGCAAAATATAAAAACCACAGGCACAGGTAAAGTATACCTATAGATACAATAAAGAAATAGTCTATAAAATTCAAATCCATTTTTATCTCATTATTTTCACTCAAATGTACCCAATGGCATTCTTATATAGTTAGTGCCTACTTTTTGGTAGAATAGGATGTTTTAAAAAATACAAGGTTACGGAGCAACAATATTATTCTGGAACTTTCAATGCAATGAAAACACTTTTTTCGGTCAAGTAACCTTTCTCGACGACTAATTCCATATTAATACCTACTTTTAAGTTATATTGCCTTTGTTGCCGAAGGAATTACTGCCACAATCGGAATAAAAACTTATCTGAAAATATGCTTATGTAGGTACGAATTTATAAACTCACGGTTAAATTTTACAAAATTACTCAAGAACATTTAAAAATGTTTGTTTTTGCTCTAGGTATATTTTTCCTAAAAAAATTTCGCTCTCTTTTTCAGACTTATTCGCTGCGAATGCTTCAATAAAGTTGGCAATTTTCAAGTTCGAATCATTGGTCTCTTTTTTTAATAGGTACCTGTCTCCTTTTGGGAGTGTCAAAAAAAGACATCAGTTTTAAAGACATCTGATTTCCTCAATGTTCCAACCATACGATAAATTTTTATATGAATTCTTCAAATTGAACAGAGCGACGAATGAATAAAATAATTCAAAATGAAACCAGAGATGTCAAGCATAAAAAACGCAACACAACACATTTTTTTTTTGAAAAAAAACAGAACAGAGAAAAATTGAGTTTTAATCACATGAAGGGCATGAACAAAAAAACAAGGCATGGAAAATATTGATACATAATGATTCTCAGCGAACAAATAAATTACAATTTACAAACAAACAGAACAGCATAGAACGCGCTCACGAAAAAAATGGCAGTTTGTGAATTTTTGTATTTTATCAGTAGTAGTTCTTTCACGGAGTAAATACTACTATTTAAAAACTAGACTAGTGCACTCCCCAGAACTTGTACTCTTGATGCAAGTATAGGTAGGTACCTACTAATTGTTTGTACTAGGGGAAAACAGAATTCCATTATTTATATTCCAAACTTGACAGAATTTCTGACACACTTTATCTAAAAGTAGGAACGTATACCTATCTACTACTTTAGAAGTAGAGGTAGGTAGTACCTACATAGTAAACGCAACAGAATAGAACAGCTCAAAACATAACTAAAGAACAGAGAATAGAACAGAACAGAGCAGAACAGGACAAAACAAAACAAAGCAAAATAGAACAAAAATATGCAAAACAGAACACAACACAACATGAAACAGAAAATAAGAACCCAAGTAGAATAATACATATTAGAGAATTTCCCAAAAAAATAAAAATACAGAAATAGAAACTTAATAAAAACTACCTAATCTCAGAAAAAAGTGCACCCGAATCGGGGGAAGGGTGATGCTTTTGCTTTCTTCATCTATTCATTTGCATGAAACAGAGTAAGTAGGTACTTACCTACTACGATTTTTATGCAAGTACTTACTTAGATATTTTTTTTAATAATGGAGACAAAAATATTGGTTGGTTTTTTACTAAAAATGCAATAACTCATCGGTACGTAAAGTACTCGCCCATTGGAAATAAAAATTATCATTGCATAAAACCATAAAAAATGCATGGCGTTCTCGGATAGGTACTTGCAGTTTTTCTCTAAATTGTAACAGACGACAGTCTATACCTAATGATAAGGCTATAGCCTTCGTAAGTAGGAAATAATCTGTACGTACAGTTGGTTATGTGCCATATTGAATAGCAAGGCCCACAAATGAAATTTTTTTCATCAATAAATGGCGTAAGGAATGCATTCTACAAACATGGGTATAGTAGGTACACACATACAGGCTACGTAAAGTGGGTATATGTACCTATAACGTTTTGAAAATAACAAAAAACAGGCTGCATACAATAAATTTATGCAAAAATGCGTCGAATTCATTAGCATTTATTTGAAAATTCGAATGCATCCAAATGGGAAATCGAAAACAAAGCGAAAACTATCACGTTTGAAAATGGTTAATTTATTACACTCTGACGCCGCGCTCAAATATTTCGCCGTTATCTACTCACATTTAAAATCATTCGCAAGTTTTAAAGAAGAAACCGCTAAAACAATGAAACCGAGATCTGAATTCCAACTTGTATTAAATGTGTGTCTACACAATGCGACGTTTTCTCTATACTGAATTGAAAATTCATTTCTCTACGTATTTTCTATTGAAAGTATAAAAGTTGGCTTTCCTTTATGAGTTTAAGTTAGTGAAAACGGTTCACATGTGCTCGAAAAACTTTTACTTTGCTTCTCGAATGTGCATTCAAAAAGATACGATACCTAGCTTGGTCTCATTCTCGTCTACTCTTCTTCAGCAATGTTTGTTTAAAAATTATACCCAGCTAACACGAAAATAGGCTTGGATATCTTTCAACTTATTAAAATCAGAACAAAGTTCAAGAAAGTTTGCTTAACGAAGCATTGTGCGTATACTTATGTGTATAAGTATATCACAAGCAGCTTGTTTTAGGAATCTACCTATGCATACATTTTACTTACCAAGTTACAACTCATACTCGTATCTAATGATTATTCAACTTCTGTTAATGTATATCATCTTCATGTTCATAGATTAAAGTTGAAATTTTGAATACTTATGCCTACCTTTCTGCTTACTTCTATGCGAATTGTATACTTAGCTATATACCTACCTAACATGAGCGCAGAAAAGAAGTATCAAATTGTATGTACCTACCTATACTCTGGCTACCTATAGGTGTACCTTTTGTTTACTCATCGATTCATTATTTGAACTTTTTTTGTTTCGGATAAAGGTAGCCACTGAACCAGGAAGAGGTCTATTAATTAATTTAATGTACATAGTAATGAAGGCAACGTATAATAATTAACAAATACAAATACTACCTGTACCTACCTACAACCAACTACTTTTCAATTTAAACCAAACGTACCTTCAGAAAAGAATTTAAACGAATTTGAAAGAATAGAAACAAACAAAAAAATAACCTTATACGATGAGTAGTCTGTATAAATAGGTACGGTACCTACTTGACAACTTTTGTTATTTTGTAACAGAATAAATAGTCGAAAATAAGGGTTAATGCAATTGCATAATATCGGTGTACCTATGGCTAATTACACATCAGCAGGTACCTCTTTATTCATTTTATGTACCTAACTATTTACCTATACTTTTCTGGGATTCTCAATTCGATGCGAGCAAAAACGAAAAAGAAAATCAACAAAATACATCACAAAAAATAAAATAAAATAAACAAGGGAAATCATTTTGGAACATCCTGTGCATGGGTACATTCTCGAGTAAAATTTTCACCAACAAAAGACAAAACTTTACTTCTAATTAAAACTTTAGCAGACAAAAACTACAACTGCGTGGCTTTTCAATATATAGTCCAGCTTCTCCTTCACTGTATTGCATAATAATAAAAGACGACGAATAATGTAATAAAATCTAAGTTAAAACTAAAAGCTTTCAAAACCGGTGTGGCTTTTATGTATTTTCGGAAAATTTCAAAGGCTGCGAAGGATGGGTTAAAGGTTTGCTCGGAAATTTTCTTCAAAGGCTGCAAGCAGCAGCAGCAGTAGATATTTTCTATAATTTTAACGAAAAGTAACTTCTTCCAAACTCGTTAATTGTAGACAAACAACATTAAGAAACTTTCTCCTTTTGCTTTATAATTCGTAAATTTGGCATTCGGGGGTTTTGTTAAGAGACATAGTTTTGTTGTCCTCAGTTACCTTCCCATCGCACCAATATTACTACTATTACTATGATAATTTTCAACAAAAAAGTATCTAGCTTGTCGTCAATGTTTACCGATATTTGTTGGACTACATATTAATATCCCTCTTGTATTCCTTCTTACTGGCCCTCTGCTAAAACATTTCGAACTCCTTTGTATAAATTCAGTGATTCAAAAACTATCATTTTCATATCGATTTTATCATTTAAACGTACCGGTAGATATAACTTTACATAGATAGGTATCTAGATACTATTTGAAGATTTCGCTCAACTGATTGGTTTGCTGATTGGGTCATTTTGCATTTTTTCAAATATAAAACTTCGAAGAAATGGTTATCTCTCGCCTTTAAAAATTTTTAATTTAAAAGTATTTCAAAAAAAGTAAAAAAAAATTTTGTAGGTACAAGTGAAAGGGATACCAATACCACGTCTTATGGTGCTCAAATTCAATTCGTATTTTAAGCTTGCCATCCTTTGAAATAAAAATTAAAAAGGATTTTTTTATGTTTTCCAAAGCATAAACCGAACTGAAGTTTCTTTAAAATAAGCTTAATTCAGAAAAAATGTTTCTATCGCCGCTTTTTCATTGTCATTTGCCGAACTTCACAAAAAATTTAAATTAAAGCACATCATTTCAAGTAAAAGTTTTCAATTGTTTCAAACACAGTATTTACAACTTTACAAGTACTTATGTATTAACCTTAACGCAAAAAAAAATTATTGTACATATTTTTTCATGCTATGAGGTAGAGGTAGGTATCTTGATTTCCCTCATTCCCTCATAAAAAAATTGCCTGAAATTCGAAAAATTTTACATAGATTAAATTTGCATAAATGTTTATCCTTAATCGTCATGATTTAAATTAAAATGTAAAATCCACCTTGGTAGGAGACCATAGGGGAGGACCAGGAGAGGAGAAGGAGTATGGCTCGTTGGCTCAATATTGGTTGGCTTCGAGAGGAACTGAGGAAGGATAGGATAGTAATTGATTTTTCAATTTTCAAACTTTGAAGTAATTTTTTTTTGGTCTACAAAATCAAAGTTAGATTCGAGACGAGACACCCCACGTAGAATGAAAAAGGAATAGTATATTACATACCAAGTTCAATAATGTGGGTGATTATAAACGAGTGCGAATTGCAGGACGAGCCGAAGGCGAGGACTGCAATTCGCGTACGAGTTTATAATCACCCACATTTTTTGAACTTATGTGTGTAATGTATTTTATTCAATACATGCATATAAATATACACAATTATACCATCAATGTTTAGACGTGAAGAAGCGTTTTTATGAGTCGACACGACAACCGAAGTATGCGTAGTGCGTACTCGCAGATAAAGTGTGTAGCCGAAATGATTAAAGGAAAACAAGCCTTAGGGCCTGGAGGGAGGGGGAGGTGGTGGATCTCCTGTTTCTGCTACAATTTTTTCCCCGTAGTAATCGGACTTTGTCACCTTCCGCGTCATCCCAAACAATAGGATTCGAGCAGTGCGGCCACGTAATGAATGTTTATTATTTTCCTCATCGACCTTTTAGTTAACCTAGACGGCTACTCATACGCAAAATTATCCCACTGGTTATGTCGCCAACTCTGTGGATTTCAAATTAGAAACAAACGCATCTGCGCATGTCTCAGGAAACGTGTGTGTGTATTTTGTTGTTAGTGGATTAGGGGTGGAAGTGGGGGTGCTGGTGGTGTTTCCGTTTACTGTTCACAAGCATCAATTCCTGAGACATGCGCAGATGCGTTTGTTTCTAATTTGAAATCCACAGAGTTGGCGACATAACCAGTGGCCTTAGTTTGCATTGGAGTAGTCGTCTAGGTTAACTAAAAGGTCGATGATTTTCCTAGGACAATAATGTGAACATTATTTTCGTTTCATTTAGTCGCTCATAAAAACGCACTTTTCGCGTCTAGTATTGGTGGTATAATTGTGCGTTTATATGCCTGTATTGAATAAAAACTTTTGATTTTCATTCCATTTTCATATGAATTAAGTATATTATTATAAACCATTATGCTTTTTGACAAAATTGGAAGTTACCCTTTTAGTGTACAATCAACAATGTACATTAATAAAAAATAAAAAATAAAATGAACGAAAGAAGCTCGATGTGTACCTAATATGGCCATGATGTTCTGTCAAATGCTAGTAGCGCTGCGTGTACGTTGGAGAAAGTAGCGCAGCGGTAAAACACTTGGCTAGAAAGTATAGTACAGAGTTCAGTTTTACATTCTTAACTGATAAGAATAAGAAATCGCTACTTCGCTAGTGCACTTTGCAGAGTTGATTTGAGAGATGTTTTCTTCTTTCGTCTATAACATGAGTGAAAAGTGTTAAATTTTATCCTTGTAATGGTAATATATGTTGTGTGATCATTCAAATTACATCACTTGTGGTAGCTGTTACCGAACGAATACTTTGAAGTGAGTTTACATGAACTGTTGTTTATTGTTCTTATTAAGGCCACTATAAACATTAATCAACGTTGTGTATGGTGTTTTTTAAAAATGTTCTGTCTCAACGAAACGATTAGAATCAAATGTTTTTCATTTTACAGATGACGAAGCGAGCTGCTTGGTCGGAGGAAGAGCTACGTGCAGCGTTAGACGAAATAAAGGAAGGAAGTAGTATACGTACTGCAGCCATAAGACACAATGTTCCGCGTAGTACAGTAAGGAATCATTTGAAGACAGGTAAATCATTTTTCAGATAATACCATTTCAGATTCGAATATTTTTATGTAGTATACATAGGTACCATACTGATGGTTATTAACAATTTCAGGAGTAACAAAAAAGCGTATGGGTAGAACACGTGTCTTGCAAATGTATCACGAAGAACAATTGGTATCAAGAATTGTTCGTTTTGCTCAGACTGGAATGTCGATAACCAATAACGTTATAACAAGGAGCGTTTTTACTTTCTGCAAAGAAAACTATATCGATAATCCTTTCAATAAAGACGTGGCTAAAGCCGGAAGAAAATGGTTGAGAGACTTTCTGGACAGAAATCCTGGCATTGTTCCTAGAAAAGCTGTACCTTCAGTTTCAGGTAGACTATCTAACTTAAATTGAGTAGGTACTTACTTTTTTTTCCTCCTGATGTACGAGTACAATACCGACCTACTCGTATGCAGTTGAGGTACTTTAGTCTAAAATTAAACCGAATTTCGCATGTTTAAATTATTTTCTCGCGTTGGATGGATTCAAAGAAAATAATTACGTATTTTTTCGACGAATAATTTGGTTGGTATGGATGATTGTTTGAGCGAGAGGAAATCATATTTTATTCTGATCCCACGAGACTCATGGTAAATCATCTAAAATCAAAGATCATGGTTTAAAACACCTGCAACTAACATTTTTGATGTTTATTGAAGTTGATTCTTGGACTATCATTATGGTAAATTTTTAACACTTCATCGCATGTTTCGTTTTTATTTTAAATTTTGAAATGAACCTGTGTGAAAATTGCTTCATTTCAACTGTTCTAGAGCTCCCCCTCCCCTCCAACAAGTTCTCAATTTTCTCCAGCAATTTCAAATTGCTCGGATAGGGTTGAAGCTGATCTTGGCTGGTGCATGCTAATTGGGAATCTTCCCAATCGTTATAAGCTGTTACCCTGAAAACCCAGTTGTATCAGTTCTAGACGGTTGATCTAAACCCCCCCCCCCCTTTTACGGGTGTAATAATCTTGTAATTATAAACACAAAAAAAAACTTAAAAAGTTGAAAAGGCATCCGGGAGATAATGTGGCAGATTCTCTCCTTAGAAACGAAAGATAATTCTAGACTTCAGAATGTTTTGGTATTATGGAGGTCATCTAGTTTAGTTTGGTCTCTTTGAAATAGTAATACGTCAAAGTATAGTTTCCTTGTACGAGTAACTTGTAAAAATAAGTTGATTTGAATGATAGTCAAAGAGGCTAATTGGTATGTAATTTGTAGGTAGGTACACTGGAACCGGGGTTATTTTAATACCTACCCCTCCCCCCAATACTCAAATTGAAATTATGAAAATTTATGGAAGGGAAGGGAGAGGTAAAGCAAGACATGCTAAAAATTCAAAAGAGATGAGACAAGCTTTAAATTTACTTTTTTCGTCACCCCACCTCCATTTTAATTCTCATCTTCCTTCTCGATCATCCTGTCACCCTTTTAAACTTTTTTTTTCTTCTTGAAAAAAAAGCGTGATTTGTGGAATTTTTCTAAAAAAAAAGTCGGTAGTTCGTGACGATTTTTGAAAACTTTTCAGTTTTTGGTTTGAAAACAAGCTTTGTAAATGTTGTTTTTCAATCGATTATGATATAAAAGTGCAAAAATTCTACCGAAGCAAAAACAAGAACGTCGTGATTTAAACAAGAAATTTTAAGTTTGTAAGAAATTACATAACTTATTAAATAAAACTCACGATCTTAGATCGAAACACAAAAATTGATCATTTTTGTTATCAACGTACATATTTTTATAACTACCTATACCTACTTTTATGATCTAAATTCAGAAGGTTTGAGATCCTATGATTTATTTGGTAGAAGAAATTTTGATCAAAATTTGTGATTTTCATTCAGAACTAACAATCATAAGTAGGTACTAGGTAGCTAATAAGACGATTATAGGTAATAATAAACTAGAAAGTCTAAAACTCCCGTAATCATATTTTATTCATTTTTAGCTGAATCTGCGAAGAAATTGAATCGGGTAATTGTACACGATTACTTCGAAAGATTGAATGCAGCAATGACTAAACTCGATGTTCATGATAAGCCAGAATGTGTCTATAACTTGGACGTAATGGACTGTCGATTGACGCTACATTGTCCTGCGAACATTCCTCCTAAAGTACGTAAACTTGCCAATTTACCTAGTAGCGGACAAGCGGAACATTTGGTACTCATCAACTGTGGAAACGCCTGCGGACAGAGCATCCCTCCCTACGTACTAGTGAAGCATAGACGTTATCGTCCGAAAGACGAATGGACTACGAATTTACCCGCCGGAACGAAGTTTTGTGTGGCGCCGGACGGACGTATGACCACTGAAGTATTTGCCAGATGGCTTCAGCATTTTTCCAACCATAGAGCCAACCAGCAAGGACCAGCTCTACTCATTTTCGACAGTACGTTCTGCCAACTTGACGCTTGTATCATGACTGAGGCTGCTAAACATAACTTAACGCTGATAAGTTTACCAATTAACTGTACGCGTGATCTCCAACCTTTGCGCCAAGGATTTTTTAACTCTTTTGAAAGTCTTTGGGACGCTAATATCTTGAAATTCGCCGAAGAAAATCCCGGTGTAAAAGTAACCTTGGCGAATTTCAGCTCCATTTTTAAACATGTATGGCAGGAAAGCATGACGATCTCAAATTTGACCGATGCATTCGAAGATACCGGTATTTTTCCTTTTGATGAGTCAGCCATTCCGGATGAAGCATACATTCCTGCACATCTTACCGCCGATACGGATTTAGGTCCTCCTATTGTAGACTGTCGTATTCCTTTTGTAGACTGTAATTCTCCTTTGGAAGACGACGATGTTCCTTTTTCAGACGACTGCAGTGGTTCTTTCGTAAATTCGACTGATTATTATGATACCAGTTGTTTTTCTCTAGATCGTTTATTAGAGCTTATTTACAACGATCATACGTATTCATAGTTTGTTGTGCTACGCTTGCACACAATATCTCTTCTTTTCTTCGTTTTTTTCGATGTTGTTCAAGTACATACATACCTACTGTTGAACTTTCCTAAAGAAAATGAGTAAGATGATTTCATTTTTGTTAATTTTTAGTGATTAAGGAATTAATAATTTCAAAAAATGTATGTACATACTCGTATTTTCGCAGTCTCATGTTTTTTTTTACCTATTGTGATAATAAACACGTTTTTCTAAAAATGAAATGTAATTATTGTGTGGAAATGAGGATCATCACTTTTTTTGGATCAAGCTATGCGACCTGTTGGAAAAAATAATTATGTTGAGTTACTTATTATGGGCTCCATGCTTCGTTCAAGTAAAAATGGCGAAATGTCGATTTTATGCGGGAGGGGGAGGGGGAGTGGGTAGGAGGAGGATAGGTTGAAGTATGTAGCTATACTGGAGTGGGATTCTGAGACAATCCTCCGAATCCATTATGAGTATCGTCATCATATGCTGCACATATTTTTTCTTGACTTTTTTTTTTTTTTAAATCGATGGCTGAATTCTCAAATCTGGTTTCCGGATCATTCCCTCGGATGAATGTTTCTCAAAAACTAATTTTTAAAATGTCAGAATTATTTTGCAAATATAGTATTTTTGAAACAAAATGAAACTTTTTGGAAATTTTGACAAAAAATGAATTAATAATGCTATGATTTTTTTTGTTGTAATCTTAGCAATAAAAAGTAAGACTTTTAGACAAGTTATGTCAAAAAAACAGGTCCTGCTGGAAATTTGGCAAACAAATTATAGGCTCTCTGTTAATTTTTATTAAAAAAGTTTTTTTTTTGGTATTTTGAAAAAAAATGTACTTATTATTTTGGCAAAAAAAAAGTATCATTTTTCGGTAATTTTAATGAAAAACTAATATTTTCCGGAATGTTATGACTTTTTGTATATTTTGACAAAAACAGTTTTTTTGAGCCAATAAGGAAGACTAACCTACTTCCTGAAAATTTTGACCAAAAAAAAGTTTTTTATGCCAATTTTGATTAAAAAAAAGTACCAGTTATTTTGATAATTTTGGGGCGATCATTTTAAATTTGATAAAAAAGTAAGATTTCTTATTAATTTTATCAAAAAAAACAACGAGACTTTCTGGAAAATTTGAACGCTCCCCCCCCCCTCCCCCCCAAGAAAAACACGTCTTTTCTGCAATTTAGGCAAATAACTGAACTTCTACCTATTTTTGTGTATGTGAGGAATATGGATTTGGGAAATTAATCATTTAAAAAAATGCCAATTCAGCGTTTTTCGCATTCAGAGAAACGATGTGCAGGATCCCTTGGATAGATTACAAAAAAAAATATCGGAAGGGCCAAATTCGATGAAAATCTTCCTTTTGATTTTAAAATCACTCATAGTTTTTAAACCCCGCTCTTGGAAGGAAGATGTCGATACACAAAAAATAGTATTTTTGAGAAAGTCGTGGTTTTTCTGCTCTAGCCATATCCAATATGTGTTAGAAAAAGTGGTCCAGTTCTAAAAGGTAATACCTGTTTGAGACTCGCGTCGACGTATGGCTATCGTCCGTCCTCAACGTTCGAGGCAACTTTCATTGTTCACTACTGACTGAGCGTTTGAAAATTTGCATAACTACCTATCACTCATTTTTTAAGATGAATTCGTGTTTAGAAAATGTATAATTGAGAATAGTTAGGTACTATACGCGTGAATTATGCCAAAACATTGAAAGACATCATTTCTGAAAATGTGGAAATATTTTGGAATGCAATATGTAACCAATTTTTTGTTCAATTATTGCAAATTCTAAAAAAATCTAGTAGCTAATGTACATTTACTTGGCTAGATGGGATTTTCAATACCTACATTTTAAAATCTGGGTACCTACGCTTGACTTCAAAGTCTTTTTCTTTTACTCTAGTCAACTTTTAGGTAGAAACAGAATTCTAGCTTTTGAGCAATCCCTATGCAAACACCCACGGTTACTGTGTGTAGTTGGGTTAATCTCGCATGTCTATCGAACGTCCCCATCTGCGAGAAACGTGTAGGTCTACAAGTAGAACTAAGTACCTACACAGAAACGTAGGTACGTATTAGGTTAAACAAAACAATATGTATTTCACGGTGCATTGCATTGATATGAACAATATCTTTTGAAAACATGTTTTCGAGAATTGCCTCGTTCGCGAGTTTATTCGCTAAAACACTATACAGTACCTACTACCTAGTGAATACAGAAGGGAAGGCGTCTACCTAATTATGTAGGTACCTACTACCTACATTTAGCACACCTACTTCGGCTACTTGACGAAACAATAGCGTCTTTGCAGTTTTCAACGATGACGAGTTGATGAAAATGGCGAGGTTCGTGCTATACTGTAAGTATATATACGCGTCTCGCACTCCCAACGGGTACAATTTTCAGAAAAGGCAATGTAGCCGGTTATTCAATTGATTAATTAAACCATAAGTTGTCTTAAAATATTACAACGAATGATTGAAAGAGTTTTCTTCGGGTGCATGGTAAGGCAACGTTGTAAAATGTTAGCATGTTTATTCTCAAGTGTAACGAGCGACTGAATTAATTTCCATATGTAGGAATTAATTAATTCCACAGTCGCGTACCTTGTCACTGTCAGCGAACGCGATATGCTGCTGTAGCTTTTCTCAGTGCGTATATCATCGAGAAGTGCTAAAAGAAAACGGCAAATTATTTCATTCTAAATACATCTGAATAGCTACACGTTGTAAAAACATTGCAGCTGTAAAATACACACATTTATGCAACGCTGAATTTCTCTACCTACTGAAAAAAAATACCTACATCAATTTAAAAATCCATCGGCTTGAAAAAGGAAACCATTTGTAACTTTGTGAGGAAAAAAATGCGGCTCAACTTTCCAACTTCTTTTTTGCTATACTACCTACAAGTATAAAATAAACGCTCAGTCGCACTCTAAGTAGGTACCTATCTAATTCGATTTTATTCTTTTCAAGAAATTCTTCCTCTCTCTTCGCATGCACACTCGATACATATATGTAGGTAGGCCTAAGTATTGATGGAATAGCACTTGAATAGTTACTTTTTATTCACTATACAGCAACGCATATGGTATATAGATAACGACATAATAATCATCAATCTTGAAGAAGTTCAACTGTTTGACTTATCGTTCAATAGAATACGAAATCGTCATGTCGCCAATGTACGCTATATAGAATAAAGATTAAATTTCCAACTAATTTGAAATTGACAAATTATGGCCCTTGTAATTGAAAGTATTCGCATGTAAGTACGCTATTTAAAACGAAAAACGTTGTAGATATAGACCTTTAATACGCCGCCGACGATTATCGAAACGGCTGCGGTAGGACGAGAGAAAAATAAAAGGAACCCTTATATAGGTATACCTAAATTGCAAACTCGAGTTACATTTGGAAAACATTCATCATACTAGTGAAAAGTTTTTGATTGTTTTAAAATCTAAGGGAAGGTACCTACATATGTACATACCTACTACGTATTGCTCATTTCATAAATCAGTTTTCGCAGTTTTCGCAATACTCATAATACTCGTGTAACAGCGCATAGCTTTATATACTATGTAGGTAGATATAAGAAGGAAAAGAAAAAAGAAAAAAAAAAAAAAAAAATACAACAAAATCATGTTTTTCTTTTCACAAACGTCGACGACAGCCTATATATAGTAGTTTTCTAAGTCTGTCTTTAACAGCTCTAAAATCAATCTACGTTAATGTCAGAAACGAAACAAATTATTCCAACACTGTATAGTTATGCTTGATTGTTGGTGGAGAAACAACCTCGTTACTATCAACTTTCAAATTATGAATTACTTCAAGTTTTACCATTTCATACTTATACAAGTACCAAGTATACCTTTAAGAATCAAAGCATTGTCAAAAGTTTTCAACCTTGGTGTATCAATAACGATCAACCGCGAGTTGGGTTAATACCTACATGACTTCGATTTTGAAATTTACCTATATCGATCAGTTTTGAATAAAGTACATGTTAAGTATATTTGTTTACTTACCACCATAATAAGGAAGCGCATAACTGGAGTGGATACCTTAGCTACCAAACATCTGTGCATATTTTACTGGTTCATATTTTCGAAAAAGGCAAATGGGGTCATTGTCTCATGTCTCTTGGTTCGATACTTCGTATTTCTCTAACAGAAACTTGATATAAAGTTTTTCAGTTTTTGGCCCATAAATAAATTTTTCAACTTAACTTGTCACAAAAAATTCTGAATTAAAAAAAAATAATCCTCCAATATTTCTGCTTGAGCAAAGCGAGGACAGTTGACGCATTTTTTTGTGTTCGTTCAATTATTACATAAATATTGAATATTATACATTATGTAGATCTAGATTAGGTACATGAAATAAATGAAGAAGAAAGATGCTTCGAATTTCTACATTTCCGAAGAATTTTCACATAAGTTCACATTTAATCTTCTTTCAACCACTAACGTAAGAGACTCCTAACTGTAAGCAATATGAGATGAAAATAAATTTTCAGGAATAGGAACATCTGATGTTGAAAAGAATTCAAGAATGAAAATCAAAAAATTACAAAATTTTTGATACATACCTACCATCTTTTGATTGATGACATTTCCAATGTTGTTTCTAGACCCATTTCTCTGAGAATCTTTGCTGATGATATAAACATTTCCTTTCGTTCAAATAATATTCAACTAGCTCTTCAAGTAATCCAAGAAACCCTTGAAAAAATTGAATCATGGGCAGATTCAAATGGTCTAACCTTCTCTGAGTCAAAAACCCACTGTATACTTTTCACAAAAAAAAATAAGATTCCTCCAGATCTCATCCTCAACTTCAAAGGACACTCTTTAGAATTCAAAACCACAACTAAATTTCTTGGCTTAACTTTTGATAGAAAACTAAATTGGACTCCTCATTTTCTAAAAGTAAAATCAGATATCATGAAACGCCTAAATCTGTTGAAAATAATCAAAAACACCAAGTATAAACCATCTCGCAAACTCCTACTTCACTTGTATAAATCTCTAATTCGCAGTAAAATTGAGTATGGAAGCCCATGTTTTGCAAATATCTCAAATAAAACTTCAAATATCCTAAAAACAATTCAAAATTCAGCCCTAAGGATCTGTTTAGGAGCCCTCTATTCCTCTCCAATAGATAGCCTATATTGTGAAGCAGCAGAATTACCCCCAGATTTCAGAAGAACTCTCATAACAAACAAATTCATCTCAAATGCATCCACCAACCCTTTCCATCCACTCCAAAACTCAATTAACCCACCCAACCCCCAACATTTTGATCATATAGAAGGACCCATTTCTAATTTCATCACAATGTTGAATGATCTTCAAATCAATCCCAAAACTCTCATCCAAAAACCAATATTATACCCCCCTTGGCTTCTAAAACCTCCTCAAGTCAACCTACAGCTTATTAACTACCCAAAAAATAGCCACTCTCCATTAGTAATAAAACAGAACTATCTTGAACTTTTATCAGAATACAAAAAATTCAATCTTTGCTTTACAGATGGATCAAAAATACCAACACTTCACACAGGATATGCATACTCTATAAATGATAGAATTTCAAATTTTAAAATTCATAACTGTTCTTCAATCTACACTGCCGAACTCGCAGCTATTTTCCACTGTCTCTGTGACATACTCACTTATGAATCAGAAAATAAGTCCTTCTTAATTCAAAGTGATTCCCTCAGCTCACTAACTGCTATCCAAAATCTTTTTTCCGATCACCTTCTAATTCAAAATATTCATAAAACTCTATTTGACTTACAAAATTCAAACTTCTTCATACAGTTTATGTATGTACCCAGCCACATTGGAATCTTAGGAAATGAAATTGTAGACATTAATGCAAAATCTGCCACCATCCTTTCTCCCCTTATATTTATCACAGCTGACGACCTCAAATCTATCTTCACCCAAAGCACACTTAAGAAATGGCAAAACTTTTGGTCCCTCCAAACCACAAACAAGCTCTTTCAACATAAAAAATTAGTCCATCCTTGGAAAAACCTCTCCCACTTAAACAGACTTGAAGAAATCATTATAACCAGACTGAGAATTGGCCACACAAAAATCACACATAATCACCTCTATGAAAAGGCCCCAAAACCCACATGTCAGTTCTGCCTCTCAGAACTTATATCTGTCCAACACTTACTATTTCAATGTCCCTCCTTACATCAGCACAGACTATCCCTACAAATAGATGAAAGATCCCTATTCATACCAGACGACCCTTCCGAAATTAAAAAATTCTTAGACCTAATTAAAAAACTTGACCTCACCAACTCGATTTAAATCTCATACGACGGGTGTAATAATCAAGTAATTACAAACACCCAAAAAAAAAAAAAAAAAAAAAAAAAAAAATTTCTGCGGAGTTATTTTTAAAAATTTTTCTTACATTCAGACATTTTTTAGTTTTTATTATACGTAATTTATTTGGCCTTTTTTATGCATGTTGTTGTCAGAATTTCTCATCATTTCGTGTTGAACCGAATTTTTATGACGTTGACATTTAGTTCAATTGGGTACCTAATATTTTTTATTTTCAGAAGAAAAAAAAATTAATCAAATGGGAAAATTCAATTACCTAAGGTACTATTTGAACAACTTTTATTAATTTTTTATCTTTTGAAATACTACATAGAATGGTTTTATTTATAATATTGTAATTTTATTTGATATTTTTAAGCGGGCCAATTTGTGGATGAAAGGTGTTGGTGGTGGGAGAGAGAGGAGCATACGATGTAATTGTAAAATAAAATCGCGAATCCACTTCAAAAAAAAAACCTGCAGTATTCTGATCATCAACAAGCATGGCACACATGTTAATAAATCTGCATACCTATTCTGCCGTAATCTTGCTACGAACGATCTTCGACAAGTTAATAGATTTGCATAACCAGTTTGCCGTATATTTGCGACTCTGACTATTCCATGTTTACTGAACGTACAAAATAAATAAATTACATAGGTACATAAACCAAAAATTATAAGTCGAGTGCTCGAATCTCTCAATTTCGTTTCATTTTTTTTTTACGACTTTCCTCCAATATTCTACTGGAATAATTGTCATCGTTTTAGTTCTAATCCTCCTTGGGTGAGATACGTGATGAAGCACGTAATTTTAACATATTTGCGATTGATTAAGCAACTGCCAAACTGCGAGGACTCATATCTTGAAGTTGTATGAATTTTGAAGCAAATTTGTTCAAACGGTTTTCAGAAATGTAAATGTGTAAAAGTTGAAAAAAAATCAAAGGGTATCCATTTTCACCCAACAAAATTATTTTAAAAATCAGATCTCAAACTCTGGAGAGACCAAAAGGCTTCAATTTTGGTCAAATTTCTGAACAAATTCAAAAATGAAGTGAAATGTTGATTGTTATTACAACTCGAAGACGCCATGCAGATTCGGATATGTATTCGCTTATCTTTTCAATCCAATCCTTCTAAGCTCTTCAAAAGTGTCATTAAAAATATGTAAGTACTTACTAAAAAATTGAAAATATACGTATGACTGTATGACTCTTCATTTGATGGGTTTTTGTAGACGCTGAGATGAAATAGTAACTTTTTCGTGTATTCTTCCACTGCTTCTCCTAAAAGCACCTCCTATTCTTTCAATTTTGAAACAAAAATCGAAAAATCATGAAAATATGGCACGAATATTGATTTTTACTAATTCTAAGTCGCTGAGTTTGCATATTATCCTTTCTTCACTCTTTTTTCAGATTCTACTTCTTGGTCCTCGATGTCTCTCCAACTTCTTAATTCTGAAAAAAGTTCGCCGATCTGTTTTGGGTTCTGGATACTTACCTATTTAGAATTTCAAAATGACAGCATTTGATAATTTTTCGAACAAAAGCCAGTACAGAATACCTACAAAATATTTTCGATGAGAAATTCGTAAAAATTTCATACAGACAAGAGTGTAGAGTAGGTAGGGTTACTGGTACACACACACAATACATATAAGCAATTGAATTCAATTTACATACATACCTCACTATCCCTTACTGAACTAAAGGAATAATCAATATTCATGTAAAATTTTCCCGCAAAATATTAACAAGATACGTGTTATGACGTTTTAAGAGTGTGTCGACGGTTATTTATAAATGTACCTTTCTGGTTAGATATTTAAGTACTCGGCGCATTTATGGATATCGATATGTATGAGTGTATTTAATTTGCATATCACGCTTGATATACGTACTATACACACATACACCTATAATCTACGTATAGTGTACGTACATTATGTGATTATGATGGTCGCATGTACGTGGTAACTTTATTTGAAATTTTTAATAATTCCTCGCTGAAGTGCATTGGCGAGATAAAATAGCCGTGGTTGTGTGTAAATTAGAAGAGCCATGGCAGCATGCACGATAGACACCTGTATATAAAGCTCAAAAGCGTTAAAAGGAAATCTAATTACGTCATGCGCAACGTTGATATTCTGATTTATATGCAAATACTTATTTAGCATAAATGCATAATTTGCTGTGTTTAATTATCATAAAAATGCGTCGATATTTGTAAAGAATTGGGTATTAACTATACTGGACCTACACAATTCTTAGTAGAATTTACTGGTCCTATGTATACGTACCTATACTCGTACCTATAGGTCGCTGGTCGAGGTAAACAATTTCATCGGTACTTTGGCGATTTCATTTTTTATTTTCATTATTTTTGTAAAAAAAAACTTGGTTTGATAACGATTTTTCATTTGCCAATTTTAGAGGCTATCAGAAAGGGTATGATTTGAACCATTTTATGAATCACTATGAGTAACGAGTTTCATAGAGCTATGCAGATCTTCTTTCTTGGATTCCCTACCTTTTGAAGGTAGCCCAACTGGCACAAACATTTTTGAACCAGACAAAGCTAGATCGAAAGAACATGCAAAAATATACTTAATACTTATATCTAACACCATCGACCAAAATTTTGATTTGGGCCAAAAATGGGGAAAAATCAAAGATTAATCGAATTGGTCTAGACTCTAGAAAATGGACCACCTGTGATATTAAATTTTTTACTCATTTTTTACAGCCGCAGGAAAGGGGAATGCTTGAAATACTTTTTTTATTCATTTCTACAAATAAATATGATGTTTAAAAACGTAAAAATATGTTCATTTTGAAATTCTGTAGGTGGTCCATATTAGGCGTCCAAAATTTTGAATTGTCATTTTGACACTTGTCATTCAACAATTTAAAAAAAATATTCAAAATTAACCTGCACTGCTTAGAATACGTTTTTTTTTATTCATTTCTACAAATAAATATGACGTTTTGAAAAATGTAAAAGTATGTTCATTTTAAAATTTTACAGGTGGTTCATATTAGGCGTCCAAAATTTCGAACGGTCATTTTCACACTCGTCACTCAACAATAAAAAAAACATACTTGAAGTTGACCTTCACCCCTGAAGTTTTGTACAGTGTTAGTGGAAGGATGAACCTTCATTTTAAGCCTTTGTGGAGGTTTCTACACCCTATAGTTTTCAAGTGGCAATCCTCCAAAAAAAGTGGTCCATATTTGGTGCCCCTACCTTTACTCCCCTTATCACTTATAAGTAAATGGAAATGGGACTACCTATACCATACGTCTTGATGTAAGAAAATTTCTCTTTTGATTTTAGTTACTTAGTTTGCTTAGATCCCATTTTTTTAGTCTGCCAAAAATATCTTGGGAATATTTTTAAAAGCTGAGTCAAAGGCTAATTCACCAATTTTAGCCAGAAATACTCTTTTCTCTTTCCAGTTAGGTCACTCACGGTCACTTCTTGAACACTCTCTTGATGTAGGTGTCTCGTATACTCATGTTACAAAGCTACAAATTTCCCAAATATGTAATTCATTCGTTCGTTGATTGCTCAACCAACCATTACGGATACTGGCGATTGAAAAGTTTTCGAAGAAACTTTTTACATTAGATTTTCGTTAATTTTACTGAAAAAAAAAAAAAAAAAACTGAAAAATTCATTTATGCATTCAGAGTGGAGGAATAGTTTCGAAACAATTTTTTTTGGTAATGTGCATTGGAGCTTGGAACGGTTTTTTCTTATTTTTTTATGTATGTTTTTTTTAGAACGAAATACGAAACTAGATCAATGAAAGTGGTGTCTAGTCATCTACAATGTTTCCTGATAAATTTCATGGGCTTCCCAATTCCAAAGGGAGGGAACCGCGTAGAATACTCGTAAAAATATATATTAATTTGTCAAAGGGTACCTATTTTTGAAATTCAAGTTGTAATTTATGTATTTCAAAAAGTCAAAGTTTTATTATGTAAATTTTTTAAAAAGCGTTACCTTCCTCTTATATTGACCGTATAAAAATTGAATTAAAAAGAATTAATTAAGTTTCGAGAACACGATGTTGTTTTGTCGCAAGGGAAAGTGGGATAAGAGTTCAAAAATTAATTTGGACATCCTACGCTGATACTTTGCTCACAATCATCTTTCTTTTTTCGCACTTTAAGTAAAAATGTTCATTACATTGTCATCTATTAAATTAGATATTTTTGTCGCTTGGTATATACCTATCTAAATTAATTAGCAACGGAAAGTTAGGGTACGAGTACAATACATACGAATGGAAAAATGTACCTCAGCACCTTATACTACACATAAACCTAGCTCAATATAAGCAAATTGTCAAACGTTGGAAATTTATTTTGATGATAGATTAATTCGTTGTAGAAGGTGAATTCTGGTCTGTGATGACTGTCAAATCATTGTTCGCGGAAATTTCGAAATTTCGCATTCGCTTATCGTTGAAAAGGCGAGGAGTTGAAATTACAATTAGGTACATCTATACAGATTACGAAAGTTGTTGTTATAGCTTTGCGCAGATAATTGAAAAGGATTTTGAAAGACAAAGCTCGAGTTGAATATGCAAAATTATGCGAAATGCGAAATCGTCGCCTTAACAGTTGGCCTCGTTGATATCGAAGAAACGTAAACTGAATAAGACGAAGATGACTTTTTTTTTCTTCTCTTGCATTACTCTATACCTATTCTATAATAATGCTTACGACAACAGTCCCATAATGCTCTCATTCATCTACCATACAAGTAGGTCTATCTGTGCCTTAATTTATTGATTTCGGATCACACCGTACCTTATGCTTGAAACCAAAATACGCCATTCGCGCCAAATATCTTTTTTTAAAAATGCAAATACCTAATATTTGGTTTACGTCGTAGGTACCTACCTACCTACCTACCTCTACCTCTATATCCATTTACGATATATGTAAGTATTTTGTTTCTCGCTTTAAAAAAACATCTTTAATAGGAAAACGAAGCGGTAAAAAAAATATTGCATGTATTTACGCGTATAAAGGAATATATTCAAAAAAATGGAAACATTTTATAAGATACGACTTCTTAAAATAATTTAATACCAGATGAGAATACACTGCATAATGTAGATGTGGTATAAAGGGACGCGTTTATATGTACAACTTCATTCTCTCGACCTACCCTTCCGCTTCCATTCCTTCTCCCATACTTTTCTCAAATACCCTAATAAAATTTGAAAATTTCTAAAAGCCGCTTTAAAATGACCCGTTTATACGTGAAATAACTTTAAAAGGTATTTACAATTTACGTTTTCAAAAGTGAAGGAAATTTTAACGCTCGTGAGAGTTTAAAGCAAAAGGGTACGTAAAGATTTTTTGGATATTAGTTGAGTTTATTCTTTACGACCATTGACGGAACGTAGCTTATGAAAAGCCAAAAACTTGGATTTTTATTATTCGAATGTGAACCGTTACCTACAGGTTTTCTTTTTGTTATAGCGTAGGCAAGTTTTTTAAATTTTTCAGCTACAAAATTTATATCTATATTTTAGCCATGGGCTAATGCACTATAATTTATAGACACGAATCTACTTGCTACTACTTTCTGATAGTTTGTATTAAAATTATGCTCGGGATAAGTCATTTTTTTCAATTAATTACCTACCGACACGGTTTTACATAAACCTAACAATGGTACGTACTTACTCGTATTTGTCGATTTTCTGTAATCTTAACGTTAAATAGGTAGGTAGGTATTGCACATTGGTAGTTTTTTTTCATGGAATGTTTCGAATGGCGAGCCTTCGTTTTGATTTTATGTACTTTCTTTTAATAGATTTTAAAATTGGTACCTACCTACTTTCAGTATTTCAAAACCAAAAAGAAAGACCTTACCCAATGTTTAGAATCAGCAATTCAAAAGAAATTGTTAAAAGCAATTTCTTTACTTTTCCCTTTTTCATTTAATATTCGGAAAAAATAAATGCGTTCATGTTTGTTTGGCTTGAGTATTGTTCTATATGATTGTATTCGATTTTTTTTCTTTAAAATCTAATGTATAATTATCTACAAACGTTTTTATTGTGACGTTTTGGATATTTTTTTAGTGTGAGACAATTTCCAACTTCTTTCAAAACTCGATAGAAGCATGCAAAAAATTTCCAGGAATTTACCTTTAAAAAATTGGTAAAAATTAGAGCTTTTCAAATCAATTTTCTCTGAGAATCTTAAATCTTCAAAATTTTAAAAAATTATCTAATATTTTTATTGTTGTTTTCTTCATAAAAATTGACTACGAATTTTTCAACAAAAAAGTGTCATTATCATTTCAAGTCAGAGAAAGATCTTTAAAAAAATACCGTCTGTTTTTTTTTTTTTTAGTTTAAGAACGTGAGGAAAAAGCAGGTGCATACGGTTCAGAAAATTTCATTCCAATGTGGTTTAAAATAGATCTGCTCTAGGGACATCTATAGATAAGTCTTCAAAACTCTGCAAATTTTCGAAGGTTATAAAATTGCCCAAAAAACAATTTTCAAGGTAAATTTGGGAAAATTTCATTTTTTTGAGTAAGTTAAGTAGGTAAGTGTTGCAAAAATTTCAGCAGCTCGACAATTAAAAAATTTAAGGGTTTGAAGTTTCCAAAAAAATCCAAAAATTGCGTTCTTGAGTACGACCAATTATTATTCCGAAAAATGTAGTTTTCGAATGTGGGAGAGAGAGAGGGGACTTGATTTTGAAACCAGAGAGGAAAAAATATTTTTGAACCTCTAATTCTTCGCTGAATTCAATAAACGTGATAGGGAAGTTGGAATTTTGAGAATCATTCATTCTTATGATTTCGCACTTGCCACTACATTTTAAGGCCCCCTTTCACGATGAGTGAGAAAAAAGATATATGTATTCCCATTACAAAATCAGTTTCATTGAAGAACATCTTTTTCTCTTTTATGCCAAAGATGTGTTTTAAAACGTGATGGTAGTTGAAATATGGTCAAAATGAAAAGATTCCAGAGTTGCGGAGCAATAATTTCATTTTCTGACATTTTTTAAAAATTTTGGACCTTAATTTCGTTGCAAGTGGGACTCAAAACCTAATGAGCGATGTGATATCATTCTAGCCGTCCAGCTATATTTTTTGGCAGTCAACAGAGTTTTTTGAAAAGTTTGAGCACAAAAAAATTGTTTTCTCTCACAAGTACCAAATACGGTATTCTTTGAAACGTGTGTGTAGTTCGAATGCGGCTAGAAACGACGCTTTGCATTGGTACTTTGATTTTTTCACGCGAGTATTTACAAAGCAGCAAGAGCTGATTTCAAAAATTTAGTTGTTCAATCTTTTTCGCCATTTTTCTGCTACGGTAAAAAGATTGAATTTTTGAACTAGAAAATTCAACTGTCTAAAAAAATTGCCTAGGTGATGGGTACATTTTTTTTGATTTTTTGAGAAATTAACGTAAAGCCTTCTTTTTAATTTTAAAACTTCAAAATCCATGGAGTCTGAATTTTGCGATTAGATTATTGGAATTCAATAAGTATACCTAAGTATAATAAAAAGTCGCGTTGATTTCCCTTGTCAGTCATTTTTTGAAAAAAGTTGAAAATTTGCTCATTCTAGTACTTGCTAAACTTACTTTTTCACCGCTTCACAAGCTAAGACCGAGAGAATTATTAAAAAAGCCATGCTTTCATTTACAGTACAAATCGATGTGCTCTTAATAATTTTTTTGCAGACATGTCGAAAGAAACTATTCCCGTCGTGAATAATTAATTTAAAATCATTCAATCGTAATTTTTTCAAGAAAAAAATCGGTTTTTATATTCGGGCATTCGGTAGAACAATTTATTCAAGCTAACTAAAATGAGAACAACGCACTTTACAAGTTGAATGCATCAGCAATATCCAAGAACAAAAAGAATAAACAAAAGAAATAATGTTTACCTTCCCTTTTCCTCGTTTTTATCTTTTTCCTTTACTTTTTTTGACAACTATTTTTATTGTTGTTATATTATTTTCAGATACCTATACTAGGTACCATTGTATTTTAAAATCAAAGTTTGTATTTTACGAAAATGCAAAATAATTAAAGAATATCCAGCCTGCATAATTAGTTAGGTAGGTTTGAACCGATTCATTTAAAGAACGTGTCGTATAGGCTCGCTTTTGATATTGCAAAAATTTCAACAAAAATTCCGCAATAAGTCTGCACGGTTTATGAAAATACTTACACATAGATTTTTTTTTCATAACTATTTTTATGTATAGAATTCAAAAAATGGTTTTATCTTCATCTTCTTCCAAAAAAAGTACAAATGCCAAAAAAATTGGTTCGTCTGCCAAAGAATGAAAATGCCTTATCTGTTTTTTTTTGTGTGTGTTTTTCTCATTCTACCCTCATCTCCTTTTTTCCTTTTTACTTTTTCTGTTTTTCTTTTTCGCTCATTTGTTCCATGCGAACGAATTTGAATGCTGGAAATGGCGAAAGTTACAACGAAAAATTTTGTTGCGTATGCGTAGAGCTAGATAGGTAGGTACCTATACGTACGAAGTGAGATAGGTAGAGATTGAAAAAACGAATTTTTATCGTCAAGTAAGTATTCATAGGGATTTCTTTCCTTTTAATGGCGTGCACTTTCGTATGTAGGTAAGCTCTATATACAGATGGTGAAGAGGCAAATAACATTTGCTTCGGTTGAAATTCTTATTGTCAGTAATAAAACTGTCTTTTAAGCTGGTTTCCTTCGAAGTTGACACATAATACATGCATGAAAAATTCAACCAACCTTAAAAGTAGTGGTCGTTGATTTTCGTTTATTTTGCCACGCATAGGTAGGTAAGATTTGATAAAAAAAATGTAAACACCGCGTAAGATTTATCTACCTTATCTTATGTGATAAGTGAAGAAGATTTTCTTACTTGGAAAAATAATAAATGAATGAAAGTTTGTATTA
The DNA here is from genome assembly GCF_950023065.1 of Planococcus citri. NCBI lineage: Eukaryota > Metazoa > Arthropoda > Insecta > Hemiptera > Pseudococcidae > Planococcus > Planococcus citri. Next base: position 50,587,611 of record NC_088679.1, read on the forward strand.
CTTACTTACCTCAAAGTTGTTTTGGTAGGTACTGGGTATAAGGTAGGTACTCGTTTAAGATGAAAAATTCAAGTGAATCTTCATTACAGAAGAAAACACTTATATAGGAAAACTTACCTATACATTAACAATCTTTCCACTTTCAGAATAAGAAACTTGAATTACTCTCAATTCATTTTTTTCGAGTCAATTTATTTTTCAATTATTATTTAAGGGATGGAAGTTTCCTTCTTAATTTTCATTTTCGTAGAAATGTCGAAGGTTATTTCAAATATTTTATACCTTGATGGTACAAATGTACTTAAGCAGTAGTTGTGCAAATATCTACCTACGTTTGTGCTGTACTTTCGGTTCAAGTGAAATTAAATCTTATTCAGGGTTATTGATTAAATGAAACGCAAAGCCTTGAAAAAAAATTAATCTGAGATTATTAATGCGACTGACACGAATAATTTATTCAATTTTAAAGGGGCATTACATGCTTGAGGTTCTCCTTGGAGTATTTCATCTCTCTCTCAGTACAGCTTGATGGACTCAAAATATTTGAAGACGTTTATCTCAAGATTGAGTGAACTTAAAAAAATTATAAAAGAAGGTGGAATATCGATTTTATGTATTTGATTGGAAGATTCAGAGTTAAAATTCTACTTTTCATATTTTCCCCCTCTGATTCCTCAGATCCCCCTTCTCTTCACATTGATTCCAAATGCTTTTTTAGAACCCTGTGTTATAAAATTCACTGATTTTTTAAATCCGATTTCGCAAATGCAAAAAATTTCAAATAATTACACATTTTCAGATAGATAAAGTTGGGTACCCTACTTACCTACCCACTTATTCTATTTAATTTTTAACGAAGTGTCGAAGTATTGGATAAGCATGGTAACACTGTTCCCATCACGTTACAAATACAACGTAGGTAAACGGAGTTTCCCCATGCAAAAATTAGCCAAGAAGGGTACTCCATATTATTGGCCTCCCTTCACCAATTGATTATTGGAATCTTGTCAGCAAAAAAAAAACAGGTATTATATTTTATTTAAAAAAACGACGAATAAACGTTAAAATCGTATATATTCACGCAACAGTACAAAATCAATATTCGACAACAATAGGAAAACATAAAATGATGAACAAAGCTACATCTCGAACAATTAAAAAATAATTTATATCGTATGAAAGTTTTCGCAATAAAAAAACGTTAGAAAATTACAAAACGAAAATTACTCTCGCAATATTGAGAGAAAAAAAAGGATAATTACGAAGGGAAACACAACAAAATAAAATAAACAAACAAACAAAAAGAAACAAAGAAAACAAAAACTTAGAATATTCAATAAAAAACGAAGGAAAATTCGAACAAGTCAGTAAATTGCTTATATACAAGATTCTTGTAAACGATGTGAGGCAGTGACTACTTCTGGACCTAATTTATGATTATGTGCCGGTTTTACTATCACTGTTTCAGCTGTGTGGATTCCATTTCCTCTACTTCCTAATGGTAATAGTCTCTAAAAAGTGAGAGAAAAAAAAGGATGACCGTTATGTACAACACGAAGCAGGTAATTGTTTAGGTTTATGTACTTTGACGCAACATTGATAATTTAATGCTTACATTAACTTGCAGCGAATCTTTATCTAAATGACTATGATTTCTGTAAATTTTTGCATCGCTGCTGTGTTCGATGTCATCTTCGTAGATATCCGATGGACTTTTTTTGAACCTTTTTAGCGGAGGTGTTTTTTGAAATTTGGCAAATGTTTTCAAGACTTTACGTTCTAAATACACAAACGATGTTTGTCAATTTAAAAAAAAATCAAAACTTGTCTAGTAAGTTCGTTTGTCTGAATTTGTTACCTCGAACGTTGGGAATAATATCAGGATCAGGATCATCATCGGAGGATCTTCTGTCGTTATGTATGGAAGCACCATTTTCCGATGAAATTAACATGGCGCCGTGATAAATGGCGTCATCGTGGTTTGGATTTTTGATATGTGAATTAGTTTTTTCTCGACGGCGGCAGACTACGATTGAGGCAATACACATTAGAACAATGGAGCAAATGCCCAGCAGGAACAATACTACCGTTAACGAACCAAACGGCAAATTCATCGAAGGGTCTGAAAAATGAAAAAGGAAACGAATTTTGTTAAATGAGGGTAAAAAAATATTTCAACAAAAATTCGAATGTTTGATCGATGGCAAAAATTTACAACTTCAATGAAGCAGCAATCAAAGTATCTCAAAAATTTTTCAAAAAAAATCCTATAATGGATCTGTAATTATGACATCATTGGTTTAACCATTTTGCGCGCTTTCTCGCCTCTAGCCCTCTTTTCAGAGATTCGTGAGAAGTAATTTTTCAAAATGTCCTGAAAACTACATAAATGGATGAAAAAAAATCAAAATGGCTAATTATCACTCCGAAAAAGGGTAGTTAAGGTCACGTTTCGAGTTCTAGTTTGGGTGCTAGGAAGAAAAAAAACTATCTTCAGAGGCACAAATTTTCCAAAGAAACCAAAGTAAAGTAATACTCGAATCCTGTGTGGTGACGGACCCCTACGAGTTTTGGAAAAATTTTGGAAATCCCCTCTCTCCTTTTTCCTGATGAATGACCGTCGGAATTACCATAAAAATCCAAGAGTTGTAAGAAATCAGGTGACACATTGTTTGCTATGTTTATTCGATTGTGCAGACATGGAACATCAACTTATTTTTGAAGTTCGTGTCCAGGGATTCTCTTGGTGACAAAGCGAGAAATGAACATACATTGGTATTTACATCGCATCGAAACTCGACCTCGAAATCAACAAAAGACCAGCCACATTTGTACACACAGCACACAGACCACAGAGCTCAATGCTTTTCCCAACACACCAAGTAGGTAGGTAGGCCAATTGTGTAAACGAAAATGCTCAGTTTAGCACCATACATTTCAGAAACACGTCGTACAAATTTTCAAAATTTGCTCGTACTAATTCGATATTATAATAATGAGACGTTAAATGGGCTGAAAAAAGGAGACGAAAAAGAGCACGTAAAAAGAAACAGAAAAAAAAGCAGGACTGTGAAGAGTACCTTATATATGTACGATGACAACACTCCTTGCAAGTGTCACCATTTTAGTCATTCTGTTTAACTGCGAACCCACGTACGTCCCTCGATACTGACTCATTTCCATATTTTATTCTCTGCCACTCATGTATAATTCACTTTGAAACCCCGCGTTCGTGTCCTTTTTTTGTACAGCAAAAAGTAAGACCAAAACTAACGACAGCGAAATCAAAAGACAGTTTCCTCGCCCTTTAACGCTTTTCTGTTGTACAGGCTAACAACATTGTTTATCAACCAGCTATTCTTCTTTTAAGGCCAAAGAATGGGACAACGAAAAAGGATCGTACCTCATGCCTCGAGAGTTTTCCTCGTACCCTAAGGATAACTTCAATCTAGCCAACTTTTATCTTCTTTTCTTACCTTTTCGATTTAAGTCGGCACCAGAGATGTGGAGTTGAAAAGGGCGACTTTATTCAGTGTTTATTTTACGTTATCGCGTTCTTCTTCTACCATCCCTACCTCCTATACAATTGTTACCGTTGTTTATTTTATTCCTATTGTTATTTTATTAAAGGTCGGTTGGTAAAACTTTCCCAGAATAACTCTCGTTCGGTTCTTATTTCGATTTTTAGGCACTAAAGTAATTTTTTTATTGCATACGACTATTTTCGACGGCGAAAAAAACACGTTACGAGTTCATAATGAGTCGAAATAAAAAGAAACGAATGAAAAGCAGAAAAAAAAATCCTCATCACCTTACCTACAAATGCCAAAGGAGTACGTGAAAGGAAAGTAAATACCACCAGTAGAAGGAATTTGATCGGTGTGTATTGAAGACTGAAGATTGTAATCTTTCTCACGACCCCAACTGATCAGATCCTTGTGCAGAGTTATGGTTTTGTAGATAACGAAAATAGCTAACTTAACCCTTTTGAAATATCATCGAGCTACGTATATTTGCGGTTTTTTATTCAATAAAAAAACCACGAAAAAAAAACAAAAAAAAAAACAAATACCTCGATGGAAATTTTAAAAATAAGTAATTTCAACTTGTTATATGTGGTAGCTACGCGTATGTTCCAGCCAAAAACTTGTGAAGTACGTATACCAGAGACGTTATTTTTCAGACACCTACCTACGTACTACGAGTATATAACTAGAAAGTAGAATAATACCTATATCGTAAAGGTAGAGAAGAAGCAAAGATAAAGAATAATATTTGCGAATGAGTTTCATAAACTTTTTCTCAACTTTTTTTGACAAGTTACGAATTGACCCATTATATTTTCTCTCGTAGTATATGAAATAGTAACTTCAACTTTCACCAACTAGGTATAATTTTATTATGTATTCGAGGATGATGTACGTCTACGTTATACGTATGTTTTCAAAATACCGTACAAAGTATCACATCTCTTAACAATTCCACCATCGCCAACTTGTACGATCCTACGCATTATATTACCTACAGTGTACATTTTGATGCATTAAAATTAAATTTTTAAAGTTGCTTTTCAACAAGAGCAACATTAGATCATTCGTATTCTTTAAAATGAAACGAAACTGTGTGCGAACTTGAAAAAGTATTTATCCATTTTTGCCCTTTGTGAAAATTAGAAATCCTACTCGACTGAAGGTCAAACTTGAAATAAGCTCGGTAATGTCATTCATTGGTCAATATCCTTTTTTTTCGTCTGCATATCGACATTTTATTTCACGGGTACCCATTACGTAAAATCTCGATAAGTGTCTAGGATTTCAAAACTCGACAGATGGAAAAAACGAATCAGAAACTTACAAAAACAAATTTTTTGTAGGCTGAATTTTTTTGTCAATTTCTAGCAAATTTTGGTAAATTTGAAAACAACGTGTAATTTATTGCAGCTTTAGAAAGGCAGAAAAAGGTTGGTTATGGATGTGAAATATTCTTTAAAATCATACCATTTCGCCGACAAATGGAAATATCGATTTTTATCTTAGAATAAATATTGTAAGCTTTGTTCTGAATTTATTATTTTTTGCCAGAAATAAAGCCTCGAATGATTTAAAAATTGATTTCATTTTTTAAAATTAATACTTACTCGAAAAATTTATATTTTTGTGGTGATCAAATTTTAAAAAGTGTAGAAAAAAAAGATGTAGTACCTACTTACTACATAGTAAGTACCTACCTAAAGGAGAATTTTATTAATAAAGAGATTGAGAAACTCAAATTTTGAGCATTTCATCGCCACAGCCTCTTTTTGTTTGAAGTGTAAGGCAACCTGAAAATTTCCTGTGTCAATTTTCAGCATACCAGGTCTTCATTTGATTGCAGCCCTTCTAAGAAAATTTGTATCAAGAATGTAGGATGGGAACATGTAGTAGCAACGCTTTGTTTGTGATATGCAGTTGAGAAACAATTCGCTAAGGATGCCGCATTCAATTGGAGACCTGATAACACAATATCCTCCTAGTGTAGAGTTGAACAAGAAGGGAACATTGAATTCATCTTACAATACATTGAATCTTTTTTTTCTCTTCTTCAAACTCATGATCAACGTTCAATAATTTTGATTGTCATAACAATTTTTTGAAATTTAAAAGTCCATGAAAAAAATCATAACAGGTAGTTAGGTATTTTTGCTAAAAAAAAGTATCATCGGTAGGCATTATTTTAACCTGCATATTTCCCCCCTTAATTAAATAAAGAAGTAATGGGTAATTCTCAAAAAAAAAGGTCAATATTTTGATATGCATAATTTTGAAAAATAAAAATCATTTTTTTGGAAAATTTCAAGTGGGAATCATTTGTAAAGGTGTCCCAGATTCCTTTTCTAGCGTTGGCCTCAATTCAATCCGCTCCCTGTGGGCCCTGACCCCCCCTAAAATGGCGATAATTAGGATTTGACCCTCATCGATGTGTAATATGCCAATCGGTATGTTTTCGAGGTCGTAGAATTCGAATCTGAAGTTATTTTTTATGTAGAGGTGGAGGGTGAGGCGTGGGGAGGGGGAAATGTCAAATTTTGCTTATACATATTATCTTGTAATATGTCGATATATGTTTTTCAGGCCGAGGAGTTCGAATCTGGACTTATTTTTTTGGTAGGGGTAGTGGTGAGGCGTGGGGAGGGAGAAAATTCCAAATTTTGCTTGTATTATCGTGTAAAGTACAGATGTCTGAAATTTGGCCTAGTCGAAGGACAAATGGGCGCTGGACAAGTCGAAGGACAATCTCAACGTTTTTTCGTTTCTAGTCTTACTTACTGGACATTATTCGATTTTTAACACGTAATAAATGTGTACTTATCATGTAGAATAACTTCCCTTTCTCAATTATCGTTTTTGGCGGGTTCATCAGGGTAAATAAAAAGGCAAGCTGAAGGACACAGATTTTGCGAAATATCAAAACTTTACAGATAAGTACGATCAGAACGAGCTGTAATGTAGCTTTTTTTAAAAAACGGTGCGGGGTAACATTTCTATGAGAACAGTGAACTAGTGCAGCCACTCACCAGAAAAAAATGTTGGATTGGGAAGTCGGCTAAAATGATTACAAATTGCTCTAATAAAATTGGCGCAAAAAACTGTGAGACAGTTTTCAAATGTGAAATGTGAGCTTCCTATGGACTTATTGAGATTGCAATTTGCACAATAATATACCTTAGTGTTCTATGATGATGAGAATATGTCAATTTTTCCAAAAAAAAAAAAAAAAAAAAAAAAAAAAAAAGGATTTCATAACACTCATAAACATGGTGTGAGACAGGCAAGTCGAAAGACATTTGGGATATAAAATCACATGTACATCAATGAAGGGGGGGCTGAACAGCTCAATATGAAGTTTAAAATGTGAGGGAGGTGATGCTTGTATGAGCAAAAAAAAATCATGCTAAAACATTAAGAAATTTGCTGTGGACACAAAATTTACCACTTTTTGAGAATTACCCTAAATAAAAAATATAGATGTGTATGTATTCAGAATATTTTACCTACTTTTAAGAAATCTTGAAATATCATTCTAGAGGAAATTTTTTATGGGAATGATTAGTTGAGATAATTTTAATCCATTAAGAAATTATTAGGAGCCACATTTTTTTTTTTTTTTTTTTTTTTTTTATTGAAAGTGAGGATAAAACAAACTTTGAGAGTGTTTTTCAACAGATAAAAATTGTATTGATCGGGATTTTTTTCAGAAAACAATACATTCGTTTCTTAGAAAAATTTGAAAAAAAAATCCATCCTACTGAAAAACCCACTAGGTATAAAAAAATATGTAAAATAAGTTGCCTACTCAGTTTGCCGTAAATACATATTCACGTTATATGAAAAGAAAAATGAACGGAAAATATGTATTTTAACAGTGACCCGACGCCTTCTCTTCCTCTCTTTCTCCCCTTCTTTCTACCTCTCAGAAATACATACCTACGTATGTTCCTCAACAAATAATCTTGGTCTTCAACTGTACTACTTCTAATCTCCCTCATGCCTCCTAACCACCCACTTTTATGTACCTTTGTGAAAATAAAATACAAAATTTCACTTGAATCGTGTTGGGATTGGATTATTTTAGGGACCCAAATATTTTCTCGATGCCTTTTCACAACTTTTTTTATTTTACTGCCCACCTTTAATTTTCCAAAAATGGCAAACAGTGCCGTTCACCGGTATCTTCTTAATCTCAGATAAAAAATGAAAAGTAAGAAAGACATTATCAAGATGAAATATTTTTAGTTTTGAAAGTATGTAGTACGTACTTACCTACATAGATTAGGTACAGACATGCTTATTCTCATTGTATAAAACTAGTTCAAAATTAATTTTTTTCCAATAATTTTGGCTTTTACAGATGGATTTCATAATTGATGCATACAGAAATCTTTTTGTAGGATAGTGGAAAATGGTTAGCTCTACACTACTTTAGATACTCTGTGCCTTAAAATTTATTAAACCGATGTCTGGACTTTGATTTTAAGGGGAGATACGGCTATGAACCAACTAATTGGGAGAAGAACTTAGAAATGAATTACACATCTGAATAACGAAAAATGCAATTAACAGTAGGAGATGGATTAAATACCTAATGTTTAAAGCGATCCTATACGAAACATAATGTAGGTATGTTGCTATTTAAATAAAAGTTTTGCGGAATACGTGATAATGTTCTTTGAATAAATTAATTAGACTTCATTTATGCTTGCATCATTGAAAAGGCGAACGTAAAATGAATATTAAACTAGAAGAAAAAAATTATGGTGCTTTTACTCTTTTCTTTTTTTCATTTTTATTTTTTGTTTGCGGCACAATAGAAGGGAAAAATTTAAAAAGACAAGCACCGACACCTTTTTGGAAGTAATTAGTCGAAAAATGCTGAAAACATAATCATTAGTGGAGAACATCCTCGGCGTATGTTTTAAAAGTTACGGTAGATATTGCAATGCCCGTTGAGTTATTACTGCAACATATGTGTGAACTTTTTGTGCTTATTAACATAAAGCTGGCGTTAGTTCTCAAAGTCACACAGTGCTTACTACTACGTATCTATCTAATTGATACGTTAATTTATGTTACGCGGATATCCACGCTAGAAAAAAAAAATACTTCAACCGAACACTGTCCAAAACACTACTGTATAATATACTCGAGAAAACTACACTAAATTAGGCTGCGAATATTTCAACGAGAGGCAATAATTTTACTACTTTTATTACGTCCTCAATTTCATTTCGTTAGAGTAGATATTTTGGAAAGTATTTAGCGTAAATGCTCGCTATCCTGAATGGTATTTTTTTGTGTGTGTGATAGCGAATCTGTCACGAGAATTAAGATAAATTAAGCGGAAAAGGTTTCGCGATAAAATAAGCGAATAATAAGTGTTGAAACCTACTTGCATACATTGCGACCCCTTTTGTTGGAGATGTCCGCAGAATAACCGGTTCCGATCTGCCTTTCGGATTAACGGAATATAATCGAATTTCGTATTCGATAGCTGGATCGATTCGGTCGAGTTGAAAAATCGGAGGAGATCGTCGTTCGGTTAGGTTGAAACTTGGTACAAGTCCATTCGGTTCCCAAATTTCCATTAAGAAGTACTGCGGCAAACCACCGTCGAAATTTTCGCTACATTCTACCCGAAGTCGAGATAATGTAAGATTGTTCATCGAACAATTTAGCAACGGGTGAGGATGACCTGTGTAATATATATTCTCATTACTTTTACTCCGTTCCGTATTCTCCCTCGTGATGAGAATAATTCCACCGAAGATTACATTTTTTGCCCAAAAACCTTGATTAATTACCGGAAATTAAAGCTACACACATATACGAGTATGTGTGATCTACTCGTATGCTAATAATAAGAGGATGCGATGAATTTTTCATAATTTACCTGCAGCGACTATTTGAAAAAAACATGCAGTTTCTTGCATTCCGACTATATTTCTAGCTCGACAAGATAGTGTGCCAAATTCTGAATCTGATCTGGGAGTGTGGTTTAAAAATGGAGATCCGTGAGTTGTGATGAAATTTGGTTCATGGACTGCTTTCATATCACCAGAATTATTGAAAGTCCATAAAAATTCTATTGGAGGAGGATTGGCGTCGACTTCGCATTTTAATAAAATTGTTTCTTGTTTAAAAGCGCCGTATATTTCGTCTCCATTTTTTTTGCACACAGGTGCATCTAAAAAAATAAAATAAAATAATAGTTACCTAATCGATAAGTGCCAACCTCAATAATTCAGAGTAAATTGAAAATAAACATCTTGTCTAAAAGAAAAAATAAGACTTGGTTTACAAAATGTTGTGATTTGGCAATCATTTCATCGCGTAGAGTATTCTTTTAGTTCAAAAGTCGAATAAGTTTGAGGTTTTGTACCTCAATCATGAGCCGACTAATTCGAATTGGGTATACGATTTTTACTCAATTTTCAACTTGTCAAATCGATTGGTGGTGGTTTGGAGTTGATTAAAATTTTTAAAGGTTTTAAAAAACGAAACATTAAAAAGGGTTCACATGGAATTCAACTCTTACAAACTCAGATTAACTGTTGTCGCAAACTCATCGATTGATTTATCGCGTTATTCGAGTTTTTTCAGTCTTGGAAAAATCTAGCATCCATTGAAGGTTCCCAGCACAGCTCCAAACCACCACCAATGAATTAGAAAAGTCAGAAATAATATATCAAAATTAATATTTAGGTAAATTTCAGAATTCTGCTCGACTTTTTTTAATGGAAACGATCGAAACGAATCAACTTTAAATGTTGAATAAGTCACCAAAAATCAAAAACTTGAATTCAGAGTACGAAATTTGGCCGATGCAGTTTGAGACCCTTTTTCAATTTTGATCTCCTTGGTCCAAATTTCTAGCTCAAATTAAATCAAACTATCAAAAACATACTGGAAAGAGGTCTCTATAACCAAATCGTATTGTAGTCTTTCCACAAAAGACTGGAACATTATCGTACACTCGACTAGAATACATTACACAGTTGGACAGACAAGTAAGCATAGGCTACCTATGCGTATACTAAAAATATTCTTATGATAACAAAAGAAAATAATTGCATATTACGGGATTTTTACACACTCGCCAACCAACAGGAAAAAAGGCATAACCGCGCATTATTCGATAAAAATTCTCAAATCCATTAAACTTTTTTCCCCCATAAAATACGAGTGAAATTTTTAAAAAAAGAAACATGAAACGTATAAATAGATGAAAGCGAAAATACTTTAACATGAAAATCCATCAGAATAATGGAAGAAATTTTTGTTTTTTTGTTATGTATTTTTTTTTCTTTCGTTGGTAAATGAAAACGTATGTAACGCCTTGCGATTTTAATGGATCTTAAATAAGTAATGAAACATTATAACAAAAAAGTTTCATTTTTATTTTTTTTTTTCATTCAACATTTCGATTTGTTGTATGATGTAAAAACAGTAATTTAGGAATAGAGTGAGCTGCGGAATAAGAATAAAAAGAGGAGCAAGACGACGACGAGAAAAAAATCACGAAAGAAAGAAAAGGGAGTAGAAAAAAAAGCGCAAACAGGACTGAAATGTGCTAAAATAGCGGAGGGAGGGAGAAAAAATGAACGATTTCATCGGCGCATTTCAAGGGTTACCTATTCAACTTTTAAAAGTCGAATTTCGAGGGTTTAATTCAACTTTGGAAAAAGGTTTTTAGCAACTCGAAGTAGGGAATACCTACGAATATTTAAACCTAGTTTTTTTTTTTTTTTTTTTTTTTTTACATACGACCTTATTTTTTGTTTTCTGTTTTTTTTTCACCGAAGTAGGTATTGCTTATCTAGATTGGATAATGTCTGTTACATATTTCGAAATAAATATTTTTACTTACATTTTACGTTCAGTATGACAGGATTACTTTCTGCAGCTCCTTCCGCATTCGCAGCATAGCAAGTGAAATTACCGGTAGCGGGTTTTTTAATACGTTGCAATATTAAATTGTGATCTGTTTTGATAATGTTGGTTGAAATATTGTGTGGGATGTCTAAGCCCTGAATAAAACAGAATGAATGTGGGAAAAAAGTCTGAATGAAAATTCTGTGGGATGTGAATAGGTAGGTAGCTAATATATCAAAATAGATATATCCTACAATCGATGTATTTTAGCTCAGTACCTAACGACTTAACGAGGAATAGTTTTCTTCCTCCGGATAGTCAGATTTTTAAGGCATATATTTCGTTACTTTTTCAAAAATTAAGGATGAATAATTACATTTTTTTGATGGAAGTGTTGGCTTGAAATTTCCCATCAAGACACCTACACATGGCGTGTTTTGCAACAGAACCGAATATTTCAATGACGTGTTACGAGTACAAGACAGCAACCCACTTTATACCAAAGCACTTAGATTTGCCTACTTTGAGATTTCAAGGGATAAAATACCTACCTATTTTAATTGCAATTATAGGTAAGTGTAACTCCTCAGACTAAGAAAATTTACCTGCTGATAAAATTAGAAAAATTCAGCGAATTTTAAACGATAATAAAAATGTGGACACACCTAGTCTGATGATGAAATCATACTTCAAATTTCAGCGATTGTCAACTCATCACTATTTAGACAAAGTTGTGTAAAAAAATCAACGAAACTCGATTTACTTGTAATATAGAATATGCATAAAACGAATTTTGAGTATATTTTATGGAGAATAATACAGCATACAATTTAAAAACCCCTCGTTGTATAAACGTTTCCCTTCTAATTTTGAATATCTACGCCGAGTCGTCCGTCGTGTTCGTGCATAAAAATAAATCGCTGAGTTTTCAATTACCATTAGCAAAGAATGGAAACAGATGAACAAATTGATTAAAGACAGTAAGCGAATTATATTGATTATACTTACGTTATGAAACCAGGCAAATTTATAAATTTTAGGATTTGCTCGGATGTAACATTCAAAGTAAACATCATCCCCTTCTTTAATATTATTCGCATCTAAAGATGATCCTATTTTCAATGTTAAAATAGGATTGTCTGAAAAAATTGAACCGCTTAATTTAATCGAACACGCAAGTGAAAAAGCTAAAAAAAAATATTCATACCTAATTACAAGGACTTGAAAAAATTAAGTTGAAATGTATTTTTTAGATACTTACGTAATTCAAATAGGTTACGTTGAATGTAAATTGTGGATATAAATATGAAACGTATATCTCGAAACAATGCGAGACAATTATGTGAAAATCTTATTAAGAGGTTTCTAAGTTAAGACGAGAAGTTGTAAAATTGAAACTTTTCAGTTGTGAGTCGAAAATTTTCAAAATTACCTATGTCGACTGCTCGACACAAATAACATAAGTTGTTTCATAAACGGTGAGATGAGGGATTTTATTGAAGTCACAAAGATAGTGCATAATAATTATTATAACAAAATAGGAACGTTTCGCTTTTGCGGGTACTGCAGCCTGCAGGCAAGAGGGGGTTTCGAAGATTTAAAAAAAATAATTTGGCATTCAAACAATTTATTTTTCATCTTTTCCCTTTTTACAACGAAAAAGTTATCATTTTTACCTCACACGATAGTGGTAAAATACTGGAAGTAAATTACTCCCTTGAAAAATAAAAAAATAAAAAATTTGAGATTTGAAAAATAATCTGATGGAAAATATTTCAATTTTTTTTTACCAGTTGTAAGGCCAAATTGTAACACTTGTTTTACAAAAAAAAAAAAAAAAATAACACTAGAAATTCGCTTTTACCATTCACTCGATGCGTTACAAATCGACACATGAGTATAGGCGAAGTATCTAACGCAAATTAATTTTTTCCAAAGCTCTTTATACGTACCTACACTCGTACTGTTTATAATATAAAATATCTATTTATCTACGTATCTATCTATCAAAGTGTTTTTCAATATTAAACAAGTCTAAGAATATTTATTGCAGATGTGAAAAGCAAATAGGTAAGTATGCCGCTACTTACATTGTACATTGAGACGCCATTTATCTTCTATCGCACTATTTCCGATGGATGGATTTTCTGCTCGACAAGTCAAGTATCTGCCGTCATCTTCTACTAGAGGTCTGAAAGATATTATACTAACGTCGGTCATGTTTCCCTCTGTAAGTGACTGGAAATGCAAATTGAATTTCATTAGAGAAGAGTAAACGAAGCAGAAGTGCTAATGTCATCAAAAATTTTTCAGCTTTTTTTCTCTGCAAAATACCGAGTGTATAATAACCGATACCTATTGTTCAAGAGCTTACAAACATGATAAAACATGTATCTAGTATGTACCCAAAAGTAGCTTGTCTAGTCATCGCTACACTCAATTTTTTTTAGGATACTATGTAATATTGTGTTTATGTTGAGTTCGTTAGATCGCAGCACTTCGTTTTCATGCGTACCTAGACCTACTGCGTTAGCCAGACATGGCCAGACGCACTTGTAGTACATAAAAATAGTTCTGGCTACGATTACGATTACTTTTTATGATTATTCGTAGGTATTCGTTCGTAATTTGTAAATTGTATTTTAGACTCGTTTCTTATAAAATAAATAGGTAAGTTTTTGAAAATACTATTCAAACTTATTTACTATAGGTACACTTTACATTAAAAAAAAAAATTCAATTTGTGATTTAATATACGTTGTGTGATTAAAATGTGAGATAGGAAATTTTTATATCTTGGCTGAATTATACTTGCTGGTGACAATTTTTTATGGGTCATAAATTTTTTTTCATCTCCAATCAAAATTTTTTTTCCAAAGATGAAGAAAATGCTGCGTTCAGATCTTAACACAGTCGTGTTAGAACATTACTGTACTGACTAAGTCAACCTATTTCTCCACAACACCAACCATATTCTGAAAATGTGATTTTTTTTTTGTAAAAATGTTACCGAAAAATTGTCCAGGCTAGATATTTTTCCTATTTAAATACAAATACTTATCAAATCGTATTCTTTTTTTTACTTTTATTCCATTTTTTAGGAAACATTTTTTTTATGTTCTTCAAATTTTCAAGAAAACGTTTTAAAAAATAGAGGATTTTAATGGTTAGGTAACTGTAACTATGTATTTATTCCATTTCAAAAAATCAAACCTTTTTTTAGAGTCCAACAGTTGTCAAAAAATCACTAAAATTCCATAAATTGTGACTAAAAAGCCACAACTACGAAAAAATTTATTTTGTACCTAACCAACCTAATTTAATAACCTTCGCGTTTTGAGGGGCCACGAGAAGCAAGGTATTTTTGGAGCCCAAAATTTAAAAAAAATGCATTAAAATCTCTGAAAGTGCTAATTGACAGCTGCCACCCTCGAAATGTTTTGTGATCATACGTAGTTTATTCACAGTCACATATAGTGAAGGTCACTTCTGGCATTAGAGAGGGAAAAAATGCAAAAAAACACTTGCTGATTTACCCAATAAAAATATTGAAAAGAGGAAATAAGCAACTATTTTGTTCATATTTTAATTACTTACATACCTACGCAATGATAATACATATTTTGAGGCCAACTTTCAACATAGGTGAGAAATAAAAACGATTTCCCCTTCACGTTATTCATTTATCCCGAAAACTCGCTAGTGTTAATAAAATTGCATAACCAGTTTGCCGTAAAAAATATTGGTATCTAGCTATCTACCAATAGATTTTCATCAACGAATAAACCGCTCACGATGCACAAATTTTATCTCTCGCTCGAGTCCTCTTTTACATAATTCAACCGTCTTTTCTCTCCATCCAAATCAGGATGATTAGATCCTTTTAATTTTCAAAAAATCTCATAAAATCTTGATATGTATAGTACGATCAAGCAGCTGCATCTATGGGAACTTTCTATTTTGGTCACATGTATAGTTATAAGTAGGAAAAGTCTTGTGCATAAAGAGGATCTTTAAAAAAAATACTAACTATTTGCAAACTTTTAGCTCGACGATCATATTTTTTTTTTGACAAATGCTGGATTCCAAAAATGGTATTTTTTTCATTGCTATAGGCACTGGATCTCAAAATTGTATGTACTTTAAACGTAAAAATACGACCAGGACTCGAAGGCTCAATGGTATAGGCGTATTATTTTTATAATTAGATATAATAATTGAAGATACGTAATAGAAAGCAAAAAATATATCTTTATCAACACGATAATTATCTAATCGATTAATAAGCCAGATAGACAGGCATATAAGTAACTAAATAGATAAACTCGAATTGCGTATTTTTAATTAAGAAAGCGATCCTTTAAATTGGTGTCGACGTTTTAAATTCCAAATACTCTTGTTTCAACGAGGATAATATGATTTTAAAAATTTTCTAGAGATGAATTTGCAGGGGCTTAAGCGTGATGTTCTTAATGCTTGTTGTTCGTACGAATCCCAATTAGATATGTGTCACAAACAGGAAACGAAGTTTATTTATTCAACTTATTTACTTTGCATATTATACTTCGTTAGTTTCAATTAAAGTTTACATTTCCGGCATGTAATAAAATTTCAGTTTTGCGGGTTTTTAATAATTTAGAATACAACCACGTTTCTTAAATGTAAAAGTCAGCAAGGTAAGGGTAACTTCTTCATCCGCGAGATATAAAACTTTTTATAGGTTCAGCCTAGTAGAGTACGATTTCGAATTTGAAAGCTTAACGTGTCAAATAAAAATTTCAACGCACACATACCCAGATACTTTGTTAGTTTAACTTACGGCTTGATAAAATCAAAATATTTATACTTACACTTTTAGCAACTTGAGTAATTTGTCGACTGCCTAACCACCATGTTATATGAGCTGGCGGTTTTGATCCGTAACATCTGCATTCTATATTGAAGGATTTTTCTGCTGATAAATAGTCTTGCTTCGTTGTAATATTTATAAATAATGGTTTCACTGTATCATGCATTTTTAAACAAAAAATAATGACATTGGTGTGCCATGAAGCTTATTATTGCGATTGTTTATAGCGAGGTAATTTATTGTCCATCGACTGTATATTAATATAGAACCGATTTTATTGGTCATTACTGCATTAAATTTTTCCCCTATATTATAGCATCCTGTTTCCGCGTAATAATTACGAATTTCGAATAGAAAGGCTCTTTTTAGAAAATGACCACACGTATTTATATGTATAACAAATGTGTACCTAGTTTTCGAAATTTTAAAAAAGAGGTGAAAGAGGAAATTCACCGAAAACAGGCTCATTGCGTGGGAATATTAGCCTATACAATCATACTAGTTCAAATTTTCTGGAATAATTTATTCTATCAAGTTATTTTTAGAGCAAGAAAAATAAGTAAGTACATACTAAGTAGTAAGTACATATTAAAATGGAACTTTTCACGTACTCCCTCCAAAAAAAAGGATATGAATAAATGGGTAAAAATATTCACAATAAGTAGGTACCTACATACTTATATTCATTTTAATAATTTTTTTCGAAATTTAGAAAATATAAATAAAGGACAGGGTTGACCACTGTCTAAGAAAGCTCACCCTTTTTTAAAACCATTTCTAGTTCTTCCTACAAGATTTTTTAAAGAATAGTTTATTCAGATGAGTGTTTGTTGCATCTTCGAATTTGATAGATATTTATCCAGAAATTGTCACGATGAAATTACATTATTAGGCTATCTAGGTATGTACTTATTTTTGGAAGCAATGCCCATCAAAATCAGTTCTTTATCAATATTCATCTACTCCTTCAATTATTAACAGATAGGCAACACATTCTAGGAAAAATAAGGTTTCTACAGCCTATCATGATTTCAGGATTGGGGGTGGGACCAATGACAAAATTCGTTTTGGTACCCTAGGAGTCCAAATCCATCAATAAGTATTTTGCATACTTATCTAATCAAAAACAATTTTTTTTGTTGCAACATAAAATTGATTTCAACCGTGGGGATGTCAACAGAATTCGCTATAATTTAGTATTTAGACTTGGTTTGGCGTACGAATTGAGGGGTTTGAGTGCGGAGCGATGATCTTCAGTCAATACTCGTAGATGTCCAAATTTTTGGGAGGGGGTAGAAGAGGGATGAAAAAGACCAAAAAAGACGAACTAAGAACCAATTGATAGGAAATCAAAATTTGTATGGCATTCTGAAAACCAGCTTCCTAGAGCAATTTGGAGGGGAATCTTGTGTCACGCCTCCCATATCTCTTCTAATTGACCTAAGAGGCTAAAATTTGGCATGTACATACATTTGGGGGTGACCTAAATGTGCCTTTTGAGCGGACTTTTCAATCCCTCTCCACTCCTTTTACAGTTGTAAAAAATACAACTATAAGACGAGTGAAAGGAAGGAAAATTATTCAAGAAATTGTTCTCAAAATTGAAAAATGTGCCGTTGAAAAGCAAAGATCCCTTCAACATAGAAAAAAGATTTACTGAAAAAATGGTTTTGTAGTAGATTTTTGGGAGTGAGGCATTTGAGTGAGGGGGAATAAAAAGAAGTAACATTCAAAAGAACCGAATTTTTTCTAATAAAAATGGAAACGGTGAAGGGATGAGGTAGATTTGAGGTTTAAACTGAAAACAAGATATTCAGTAGTTGATTTGATTTAAGAACTGAGTAGATCAAAATGAACTAAAAATTAACTCGCTTTAAAAATCAATGATACGACTATTTAAATAGAGTTCCAACTCACAATTTATGTTTAATATTATGTTTCTGGTAGCTGGTGAAACTAGATTCGTATTGGAAGCATGACAAGATAATTTTTTACTTTGATAATCTCTACTTAAAGACGGAATGGTTAATCTTTTAATGGTAACTTTTGATGAAGAACGATACTCCGTTTCTCCGTATAGTAATTTTTCTTCTAAATACCAGTCAATTCGTGGCACTGGTTTGCCTAAAATGAAAAAAATTATGGGAAAAAACGTTTAGAGAATACGTTTGGTTGGTACAACAGATGAGAAATATTAAACACGTTTTATAACTTACCTCCAGTCACTTCGCAATGTAATGTTACTTCTGAACCTTCATTAAATGGTTCAGCTACTTTGGAACGATCTCTATTTTTGTCATCGAATATCGTCGGTAATTGAGGAGGTTCTGTCAAGGCAGAAAGATTATCAACTTGTAGGTATAGGAAAACCAAGTAGCGAGCAAAGGGGTAATATTTCGATTTGGGTACCTAATTAGTTCAATTATTGGCAATTCTACCTACGATAATTCACCCAACAAGCCTAAATTTCGAAGGACAATGGGATAAGTACACAATGAAAGATAGCACACAATACGAAAGAAACCAATCAAATACGGTGGGTTGGTTCTATTTGAATGAGGTTTTTTTTTTCTTTCGTGTCGCTTGATGTGAGTCTTGAAAATAGCGGAAACGTTTTCTTTCTCTTTGAAAATTTATCCAAACGACTAATTCGTATTCGCAACTTCTTGGCACAAACGTCCGTTAATTAAATTTGTCATGTTCAACCTCACAGCCTCGTTGTTGCTTTACTCGAAAACCTCACAATTCTGTTTCGTAAATGAATTATGTTTTCAGTCTACAGGTTAACAGGAACATAATCGATTGGAAACCGCAATGCCGCCCATTTACACATGGTCAATCTCAATAATAAAGGCATATGGACTTCGCACAGTAGCTAACGCTCATGGCGTTGTTCAAGAACAAGCCAGTGCTTTGCAAAATCAATGCTTCGAAATTAATTTCTTATCGAAATGTAATCTTGAGCAATTAAATTGTACTTAATAGGAATACGCAGTCGGAAGGCAATTTTGTAATGCATTAAATCTTATATGTAGGTACCTATGAAATAATTTATGCATTATATACCCACACACGTTTTCGTATACGAAGCTAATTAAAATGAAGCGTTATTGAAAATGTTCATTTCTTACCGATGACAGTAAGATTAACTTTGGAATTTTTCGTTGGCGAATTTTGAAAATCCACTCGACATCTATAAACGGTTTCATCTTCTGTTCTAATAGGATCAATGACTAGAAAAGCAGGTTGAGTTTTTGCGACAAATTTCGCCCTATCCTTAAAAACTGTTGGAGAAGACCATGGTTTCGCACTATCAAATGGCTTATTTCGGACATCAAAGCTGAAATAAATCAAAACCATAGAAAACACGTATAGGTACATTAAATTTAAAAAAATAAGTGTAGGTTGTAGGTACTACAACTAAATATCATCAAAATTAGTGGGTAGGTGTAGGTGTGAATGCAATGAAATGGTATTTTTTCAGTTCCTCGTCGAAAATTGCAATAGGTAGTATAATAACTGAAAATTATATGTAGAAAGGGTGTTTAACCGCGTATCGAATCCTACAAACAAAAGTAATTCGCCCAATTGTATCTTCAAAGGAGTCAAATCATTTCCTAATCAATAATTACTACGGTATGGGTATAATTTAGAAGAGATTTGATCCTTTCAAGGGGGAATATAGGCAGCTTATGTTACACGGTGTTCGAGTTATGGCATAGTACGGTGTATGTAGAGCGATGCGGTTGAAAAGGCATAAGTGTGATAAATTGGCAGATGATACTTTTGTACCTTCGCTGATATTGAGTTGCAATTATTATAACGCTACCAGACACTAGAAAACGATACTCACATACAACTGATGTCAAATTACAACATAGCTAAAGCTACACATACATAGGTGTGTGCGTAGTAAATAATGTGTGAAATGGATGTATTATAACCAGTGACTTAAATTCATTTTGTGATGTAAGAATAAATTGAACATTTTCAGGCTATGTACTTATCTCATGCAAAGGTTGAAATAAAAGTTTACAAGTTTTTTTTCTCCTATTTATAAAATAACTTCCTATAAAATTCAATTCAAGGGTGAAAATTTGATTTCGTCAGCATTATTTATCCATAATATTCAGCCAATGTTAAGAAAGTGAAAAAAATTTCGATTTTAGGTGAAACAACTTTCTAATACTTATTGCATAGATACTCGTACCAAAGTAAATATCCATAATTTTACGTCACTAACAAGGGAACCTTTACTTTCAACTTATCTATCAACTCTCCGATTGAGCTACACAAATTGATTCACTGAAAGAGCTTTTCAACCCAAGACTCAGAACCAAATTGTGACCAATCGAAGTTTATTTTAAACCAGATTTTTAGATTTCTGGCTTTGATACATCTAATTATTAATTTTCTACAAAAATAAAATAAAAATCTGAAAAATGGTTTATATATTCTAAAGTAGAACTCCCATATCGAATATCACCGATTTCAAACTGGTTTGGAACTCCTATACAGAAGTAGACCTTTCTCCAGCGAAGGCATAGTATAAAAAATCAAATTCGACAGTTAAAAATTTAATCTCGTCAAAAGTTTGACATTCCAAATCAATTAATGTAGATGAATTGCAAATCTGAAGCGACAGGTTAAAAAGTAAATTTTTTTAGAAGTCGAAAACTCATTTAAGTTGACACCCCCCTCCGGCCTTTGAATTTATTTCCACTATTTACGAACTGATCTGAAGCCTCCGGTGAACGTTGATTTTTCTACAGCAATTTCAAATCGCTCCAGAAGATGTAGAAATCAACTTCAGTGGCTGAAAATTCAATACTATCATAAGTTCAACGTACCAAATCGATTATAGGACAGGTGAATCACAAATCCGAGGTGACGAGTTGAAAAGTGTATTTTTTCGAAAGTATGAAGTCTCTGCGTATACTTTAAACTGCTCGGAAAAAGTCAACAAGTTTGCTGGAGGCACCATAGGTTGGAAAATGGTGGAATCCATTTCGGGGAGTCAACTTAAGGAAAAAAGAGGAATGTTGAACTTACAACAGGATCAACTTTTCAGCTGCACTATTTGATTGCAACACACCTTCATTTGAAGAGATTTGAAATTGCTGGAGAAAAGGCAACTTCTGCTGGAGGCTCCAGAGCGATTTTGTGCGGTGGACGTTAGATATATCCCGATTTTCAGGTTTTTATCTCTAATTTACTGTATTTTCTTTTTGTAGAAAACCAATACCTGTATCAACAGACAATTTCCTTCATTTTCGAAAATTCGCCAAAAATCGAAAATCAACTTTAGTTGCTCAAAATTTGGTTTCGAGGTCTAGGCGACATTATCTTTCAGTGAGCCAAAATTCAGATCAATCCAAGTTTACAGCCAATGTTTATTTGGGAGCTATTTTAGGAAATGCAACCTCCTGTGGAATCCTCAACTTTTAAAATGGACACCGTTTGCAAGCTACTCCATTAGTCTCCATACTGTAGTAAAAAATGAGCGAAATCGATGACTGAATCCGAAGATTTCTTCGTTAAAAATTCAGGGCTAGATTAGTGGAATGTCTTCATTCTCCTACCCTCCTACCCAGGTTTGAAGATTCTTTTTAGGTAGCTAAAAAATGACATCACTCCGACTCAGTGAGCAAGCATCATTCATATGTACCTTCCAAAGATATGATAAATCAACCTCTATCACTGCATACACCTCAAATCCACAACAAAATGACTCAAGTTTTCAATTTCACGACGAACAAATTCTGAATAAGTACTTAGGTACCTATTTATAGATTGTATTTATCTTACACTACCTCAACAGATAGGTAAATACATAATACAAAGTTGACTCACCTATAAAGAGGTTCACCGTCTGCATCACGAAACCATAATACCATAGAGACCCCATCATCTTTATCTTTAGTTGATATATCACATGGCAGTTGAGCTCGCTGACCCCACACAGCATTCACAGATTCAATGGGTACTGCAATGAAACAAATAAAACAAAGCGCATAAATAACATAGGTAGGTCTCCTCGTATCATAAACATCAAAATGACTGAAGGTAGAAAACTCAAGCTCGTATCATCGCATTTCTGCACATTGTTACCTCGTAATAATCGGGGAGAGAAAAAAGTGTCGTGGAACGTCAAGTAATCTGTAGACACGACGAGAAAAAATTCAAAAATTCGTATAAGTACCTAAATGCAGTATCACTCGAATACTTGTATTTATTTTCTCGTTGATATTAAATAGCTATGGTACTTGGAGTCTGACCAAAGTTATTCCACTGGGAGCCAGGATAAGTACACCCATAAAAAAGTCAAGCTCCATATGGTCGTGATTGGATTTCAATGAAATAAAAAACCGACACGTTCTCTCTTTTTTTGAAGCCCATTAACCACGTAATTATACATTTCAAACCGACGACATGGAAACATTTATTTCTCAAATGAGAGAATTACTTCAACGAAATGTTCTAAACAAAAAAATAAATGAAACAAAACAAACAAACCGAATAAAAACGAAAAATGCGCGTATATACCTACCTATACACTAACAGTTGGCATGTGTAGCGAAGCAGTACCTGACCTAATAAAAATAAAACATCCAAATCGCATCTATCCAAGTATCCATGCAGTCACAAAGCGTTCTAACGACTTTTATATTATCGACAGAGCAAGCAATTATACGAAAAACGCCATTTAATATCCGAAAGTAACATAAATTGCTTAAATCTCTGTAGATTTTCTTTTATTTATGTTAACAAATTTTTAGAAAATTCAAATAAAATCGAAATTTACTTGAAGATACCCGCTTATTGTAGATTTACACGGATCATTTATAAATAAAAAAAATAAATAGATAAAAAAACACGTCTACTCGAATACCTAGGCTGGTAATATGTTATGTATTAGGATATCATTATGGTGCTACATGTGTTTGGTACACGAATATACGCTATACACATAGCCTACAAAGTATCTGTAGGTACGAGTACTAGAGTGGGTCATAAAATACTTTTTTTGCAACAAATTTGCGGAGGTTTCGAAAGGAAAAAATAGGAAAGTAATGCTAGAAAAAGTAAAAAGTTCGAACCTTCAGGTTGACCTCAAAAACCTTTTTCCCTTTCACATTAACTCGTAAACAATTTCTTTTCTTATTTCCAAATTCAGAAAAACATTTTTGGAATTAGGGTGATCTAAATGTGAAAATTTGAAGAATTTTAATTTTATTCTTCCTTCTTGTTTTTTAATCAAAAATACCAAATCGTGCATATTCAAGTTTTTGTATGTATTGTTGTACTGCGTTTTTTTTCTAGTCAAGAAACATTCTGGAGTAACAATGTAGTTTTTCGAATTTCTCTTTCCCACCTTTTTTTCTTGAAAACTTGCAGAGTGCAGAGGTACTTTGGAAAATGTAGATAACTTTTTTTCTGAAAAATTTTCCCCTCTTTTCCCGCCAAAAAAAGCATAAAAATGGGACGGAATGTAGATATTCGAAAGAAAGTTTATGCATTATTGATAGGTACTTTTTGAAACATTACATACAAAAATTATTCTAAAAATTTCAAAAATTTAGAACTTGAAAAAAAAAATCAAGATTTGTATATTTTTTATTTAACGTAATTTCATAACAATCATCAAATCCCGAGAAAAAATAAAATCAAAAACCAATCCACCTTTACAGAAATTAAAACATTACCTACCAACTATAAAATAAGACCGTTGCTCACTGCGATTGTAATATCTTTTCCATCCCATAGAAATAGGTTGTTATAACTATGGAACTGGAATACCAGGTAAGTCTATGGCCTATTGTAAAAAAAAGCCTCGTGCCTGCAACTACATCCAACCCACGCTTAAAACTGGAGAATCTTGGAACCGAGTTGTTTTATTTTATTTTATTTTCATTACGCAGGAGAAAACCTTACTTACTTTCGCCTCCGTTGGATGACATTCAAAACAAAAAATGAAGAGTGCACGCGCCACTTTATACATGGATGGTATAAGTATAGTATAAAGGACAAGTGTAGATTCATTTCATTTCAGGTACTCAACGGAATGAAAATTTTGAAACCGCCTAAACAATCATGGTTGTGAAATTAGGCATTGTCGAGTGCCTTGAAGAAAGAAAAAATTGAATTTAACTTTGGGGTGTGTTTGCGTACGATGGAGAAGTAGAGAAATGCGAATGTAGCCATTATGTTTTAACTACACCGCGGCAACCTTCCAACACTTCATCTTAATTAAGAGCAATTTAAGCCGGTAATAATAATACTCACGTAAAACCTATTGTTAAACCCCAAGATACAGTACCTACGTGTACAACAAAATGCAGTTGCTTATTAGCGAGTATTTTGGTTAACAAGCGTATAACTATAGGTAGGTTATTTTTTTTTACTATATGATGAAATCATACGAAGCTGCAAGGATTTACTTTTCAATGGAGCAAGGGAATAATATTTAAAACTTGCAAAAAAAAGGAAATGGATACAGAGTAAATAAACATACCTATTATAATATGCGTAAGTAAATTGAACTAAGTTCATTGGTACACAAAAATAAATATGTAAATACATACAAATTTTTCAAATGGGGTAAACCTGCTCGAACAAAAGCACACTCCAGTCGTGATTTGACTGTAAATAGGAGGATGTGCCCAATTATTCTCAAGGAAAAATATATACTTTCATCATTTTCCAAAATTAAAAAAACAAGCAGAAATTATAATATTCTTAGATATGTAGGTGAGCAGAGGCTGAGCTAGGAAAAAACGTTGATGTTGGAGAGCTAAAAAGCCGAGAAGAGAAGATCCGTGACAGAAAAATTCCCCAATATGGCTATTGGCTACAAAGCTTCGATCGCACAAGAGGCTCCAGAATGACCGAAAATACTCAAATTTGGTTCGAGAGAGTGTATTACTTAGTTTCAGTATAATTTTTTTTATTTTTACTAAATAAAATGGTTTTTTTTTTTTTTTTTTTTTTTAAAGCATAATTTGCCGAAAATGGCTAATTTTACATTTTTTAAAATGCCAAAAATCGAAAAATTAATTTGGGCTGCTGAAATGTAGGTTGTGGAGGTTTTAGAACATGCCCTTTCCAAAAATCGAAATCCCGTTAAAATCGTAAACGGGCACCTCGAGAGGTTCCTTCGTTAATCAGCTTGTAAAAAATTTTCTTTTCCAAGACTTATGATAGGTAAGGTTTCTCGCATTGCATCATATTATGTTGGTTTATGTTGTTTTGTTTCAAAACAGGTACAATAACTGCATGGATACCAATAATGTTCTATATTACACTGACGAATGAATGAAGAAGAGTAAAACAACACATTAAAAATATACGTACCTAGTACATTAGATAAGTACCTATTAAACCCATCTTATAGTTGAAATGATGAAAAATTGGTTCATAAAAATGTAAAGAAGAAACGGAATCATCTTATGTAGTTAAGGTTTCATATCAACTACATAAATTTAATATTGGATTATATGAGAAAAAAGAAGGACAAAAGAGACAAGTTTCGTAGTTACGAGTAAGTACATACTACGTACATAGGAAAATATTATTTTATTCATATATTGGTACGGTGCAGTGTATGTAATCTGGTTTCATACATTGTGTGTATACGTAGGAATACATTTTGTAATGGAGAGAGCAAAACATTTAATTGAACAAAGGCGATATGAGAATTCGATTCCCCATGGACGAGCACATAGAATAACTTAGTTCGTATTCAAAAATATATATTGAAAAATGTATTATGAAATAACTTATCTATGTAACACGATATTGAGATTTTATCCAAAGGTATCTATTCGTTTTTTTTTCAAAAAAAAAAAAAAAAATGTAATAATGGATTTACTGTCACACATACACCTACCTACTATTTTTATTTAGCGATAGGTAGGTACCTATCTGTATAGTTAGAATGGAAGAATTTCTCAGTGCCAGAGTGATTTTGTATATTTTCACATTATTTTAACTAAAAAAATTACACAAGTGTAAATTGGTTAACTGATGCTATAAATTGAAGGGGTAAACTTACAGAGAATTCGGTGTTGATTTTGCGAAGTTGCCGAACTCCTTGAATATTGGAAGTTTAATTGTAACATGATACAGAACTTTTGAAGGAACGTAAAAATATTCTTCAAAGTGTGGAAGATAATTACCTATGCAAAATGTGCAAAAAAGCCATTAGGTACCTAGGTGGGTAGGTATCTACAGAAAATTGAATTCCTTATACTAGATTCATTATTAAGTCTATTTTTTTTATTTTTTTCACATTTTCATTTCAAAATGTTTTTTTTTGGTGATGATTTCAAATGATTTTTTTCCAATTGTGATTTCAAATAATTTGTTTGAGGCGATTTAAAGTAGTTTTTGGCGGTGATTTAGAATTCGATTCTTGATTCAGAATGAATTTTCTTCGTGATTTCAATTTGATTTTTAAAAAATGTCCTATCAATTTGGTTTTTTGCTTACATTTTTTCATCTTTTCCGCCCATCTCTTCATTCCTTCAAAAATTTGGACATCTGCGAATATTGACCCGTAGGTCATCCCCACTCAACCCCCTCAATTTTTACGCCAAACCAAGCCTAAATACATACATTTGAGCGAATTTTGTTGAAATCCTTAAGGCTGAAAGCAATTTATGTTCCAAAAAAAAAAATATATATATCAGACATGCAAAATATCAATGGATTTGGACTCCTAGGATCCCAAAACGGATTTTGTAATTGGTCGCACCTCCAATCCTGGAATCGTGATAGAATGTAAAATCCTTATTTTTCTATTGTTCTAAGGCAGATTAGCCTAAAAATGAGCCTTGTTTGTGATTTCAAATTCTCTTCCTTGTGACTGATTATTTAGTAAAATAAATTTTTTAGTGGTGGTGGTGTAAGTATGTATGCAGTTTGGAATATTTTTGGGATGACCTCAAGTGAATTTTTTGCGATGATTTTGGATTTCAAATAAGTTTTTAGCGTTCAATATTCTAATGATTGGGGGGGGGGGGATGATTGTAAATACATTTTTTGTGTTGAGCTAGTTTTTCGAGAATGATTTAGCTTGAAATTTTTTCCTAATACTAAACTTTTAATAATTCTTTTTTGGGATTTTTAAAATAAATTTTCCAATGAGTATTTTGGAATTTCATTTTTTAAAATTCAGTTAGCGTAGAATAATTTCTTCTCGTTTCAAATAAATTGTTTCGTGGTGACTTCAAATGATTTTTTTGTTGTAGATTGGTAGGTACATATTTCCAATTGAATTTTTTAAGATGGTTTCGAATGGAAAATTCATATTTTGCAAAACTCGTCATTCGCGAGATAATAATACGTACGAAAGCATTGCCAATTTTCATACCTATACCTACTTTTCAATAAGTGTATCTTTCTATACTTACTACCCAAGTAAGTACTTCTAAAAAGGAATTAAATGTAAATAGGTACATGGTACAAATATATACCTACTTCTTGAGAATATAACTAGGCATGTAGGTACTTCGTTAAAATTTAATGACTCCCCGATTCATCGATTCGGCTACCCGGGCATCGTTTTCGATAACTTTTTTTTCCATAGTCCATATTTGAAAAAATTTACGGATGAATGTTCACAGAACGAATGTTTCTCTAGGAAATTTCTCATCTCATTTCATTAATCATATTCATATTTGGAATTCCATCTTCAACATTTCGTTTTCGTTTAATATTCAGAGTTTACTTTTTGTTGGTTATAATTTTATTTTATTTTTGTTATTTTGAACCGAAATTGTGTCCGATTGCACTCGTTTCAAGTTTTTCTTACCATTCATATAGAATTCCATTTCGTAAGACTTTCCTTTTGTCCGCTCACTGTAGGAAGTAATATAAACAAAATAAAGCATTATATCCCATTTGTCAAACGCGCGTAGAGGATTTGTAGCAAAACCAACAGCGAAGGAAAGAAAATTCCGGAGCAAATCAGCAGCGGGTAATGCAAGAGAAAGAAAGCGTTCACTGGTAATGAAAAAGGAAAAGAAAATGCGCGACGACGAAATGAGACCGGAAGATATTTTAGGGTGAGAGCAAAAATGTTCCCTTAAATGTTGCTTTCATAGGAATTTCCACTTTTCAAAATAATATCGTAACAAGAACAACGATGACAATAAATGCGTTTATAAAAAAATTATTATATCTTCGCCACAAATTTCTTATAATTATGTAGCTATTTAAGCTGAATGCTGCAGTCTTTTTGATCGTCTTTGATGGGTTGAAAATAGCTCGTGCCGGGTTTCACGGTTTTACAAGCATTTTTAGGGAAATTCTGAAAGTCGAATTGTCGACGAACGAAATTCAAATTTGAAATAATGTACAATTTAGATTTCAATTTTTTTCAATTCAAAATAGAGAGCAATTTTTTTGTAAGATAAACCTATTTAGATTAAATCCAAATTCCAAATCATACGTCGATTAATTAGTCACTCTTGTAACTTATTTAGTTCATCAGACTTACGAGTAATTACAAAATGACTGGGGAAATGTAAGCTTATGGTAGCCTAATATATATATACAGTAAACGCATCAGTTAAAATTCATCTCCACGTGGTATTGTGATGGTACACTATACGCATCCGGCATATTATTGCAATTAGTTAGGTACTCGGATGTATTGAATGCAAGAAAATTGAAAAATTTTCAAACGGTTATCTACGGTAATCGTATGCATTTCACATTAACCATTTGCCGGATGCAAATGAATTGAAATTCCGATCGCGAAATATTCACTACATAGCCATATGTGTATTTTGTATATGTAATTCGTGCGTTTTGAAATACGAGCTTAACGTATCTAATCGCAATACGCTTACAGGATAATAGCTTGATGGCTTTACAACGACAGCAAAGCTTATCAAAAGAGGAAGAGATCGCGAAAACTACATATTACAGCTTACAATGATCCACTTTTATACTGACATATCACAACTTTTCGCAAAAGGTTAAAATAACGCTTCTTGTGTCACTAAACGTTTTACGACGACCCAAAATCATCTTTTAAATCCGTATCAACCAACACACATACGTGTACAAACGTTCTATACTCGCAGTTATATGTACTTACTTTACTTATTCGTACTTATGCTACTTGTATCGTACCTACTTAGGTACCTAGGACGTACCATCCTACCTCATTCGTCGTACTACGTACGAATTAAATAAGTAAAAAAGTAGGTACCTACCTACTTATCTGGTGAAAAAGCATACGCTGTAGAAGGTGCATTACATTGCTAGCAAAGGGTTTTGTTTTCACGACCAAGTTTAACGTCAATCATCAACCAAAAAAAAAAAATGGTCGACTGATGAAGAGCAAATATGGTGCTTTTCAATCCGTTTCTTGTGTCTATTCTTTACTTTCTCAAGTTTTCTTGATTTTACTACATTATTTTTATAAAGCAACAAATGCTGCTCAAAAAAAAAACAAAAACAAAACTAGACAGGAGTAAAACCTGAACTAAATTTTTATGTTTCTTTTTTCTTTTTCTTTTTCAGCCGCTGAACGGTTGGAAATTTACAGCCACTAAAATTGTCTACCCATTCAATCGATTCGATTCTCTTGCCATTATGTATCATTTCTTTTTTAGATTTGGCAGAATCATCTCTCAGGCTTTACCAAGGAAAAAGGTGCCTACCTATCTATCTTGGCAGCACAGATGCAAAGCATGCATATTTTATTTTTTTTTGAAAAATGAAGTAGAAGTTGATATTTGAGAACAGTAAGAGCTCAACAGGCTTACAGGTACTTTCGAAGTTGAGAGTATCTATACTCCTAAAATATTAGGTATACCTAGGCAGGCGTTTTTTAGTAAATCAAACAGCATTAAAATTAAACTAAAATGGTGAGAACCAAAATCGATAAAAATTACCATTTCTTGAATTGGAGTTGTAATAAATGAAATTTAACATTTTGTTGAATCGATTGTCCCCTAACAACTTCAGTTTTTTTTTCATCATAGGTACACAAACCAAGTGTTCAATATGTTTTATCAAGGAAACTTTCATAACCTGTCAACTCTGATCGAGTTAAAATGTGTATCGGTGAAAAAGCATATCAGAACTAAATTTTGAGCTGTCTTGTTGATTTTTCGATTTTAGGTGGATTTTTAAAATGGTGTCAACAGCCTGTTTGCATATTAATTTTAAAAAAGTAATAAATCGTGAGATGAAAATTCTGAAAATGAGGTTTTAAATTGACTAAAATTGAAAAAAATCAAGATCATAAAAAATTTTCTTTTTTTTCTCTCATAGAAAATAGCAAAGAGGTTGAGCAGGTATGAAAAATATCAATTAACTAGTTTTAATTCTTTTGATTTAAAATTAATGAGCTCATTTTGAATTTTCAATTTAGTTTTTCTCAAGCATAATTTTGGCTTAGTGTCCTGATTCACACGAATCCTTTAATTTGATCTTCATTATGAAAAACAAAACAATAGGAAATTTATTTTTTAGAGGGAAAAATTCAAGGATTACAAAGAAGGAAGAACAAAAAAAGGAAAGGGTACAATCATTTAAATATATAAAGATCTTCTCAACCCAATAATGGTTTACTTTTCGAAAACTGCAGAATATATCTCGCGCAACCGGCGCCGCGCCGCGCCTGCAAAACAGTAATAGGCAACTTATCAACCGTAAATTCACACTCACAATCAGCTTCGAAAAAAAAAAACGAAATAATATTTCGATCATTACTAGCTAATTTTTTTCCTATAATCAAACGCAGAAGACACTGTTCAACGAGTTTTCATAACGAATAAAAAAATACCACGTGCTCTCTACACATTGACATTTTCTCCAACTATTAGTATGTACTTGGAAGGAATTCGAATAAGTCGAAGTTTATTTTTT
This sequence comes from Planococcus citri, assembly GCF_950023065.1. Taxonomy (NCBI): domain Eukaryota; kingdom Metazoa; phylum Arthropoda; class Insecta; order Hemiptera; family Pseudococcidae; genus Planococcus; species Planococcus citri. Next base: position 50,618,757 of record NC_088679.1, read on the forward strand.
ATCGTGCATTTTGATTCTTCAACTAGTTTTCGTTATACTGGGGTAGTATATTTTCATTTTTATTCGTCTCCAATGTTAGTATAACATTTCGAAATCAATACCAAGAAAGTTTTAATAAATCGAAAAACTTTCTAAAATAACGTATGTCGAGTAGGTACCTACCTAAGATACGTTGAAGAAAAAAATATTTATACAAAGTTTTATTTTTCCATATATCAGGTATGAAAGTAAATAGATAAACATAATTAAAAGTTGCGTTACTTGGAGGAAACCACCACTCCTCACATGCTACTTATATGTACATTGTATAGGTACCTATACCTACTACCTACTACATATAAGGGTGCTACCTCTTATTTCAGTTGCGTGTGCCGAGAACAATAATTTTTTTCAAATTTTATTTTTAATTTCATTAGGCCCAACTAACATGAATTTCATGATTTACTTTGTAAAGTATACCTAGGTGAAAATAATAATTTGATTTACATGCACTTAATTCCATACAGCAGACATTTTTTTGTTTTTTGTTTTGCTTTTTTATTTATTTTCTTTGTATAAAAGAATTCGTTTTTCTTACTTTAAAAATAAATAAAAACAGCCCTTAAAAGGTTACAATCTTTTAGTAATAAGGTCGTGTTTGCATATTTTCGAGCTGCGAAATGATTAATGTTGGAATAAGAACACTTTTCTAAATATTAAAATAAACATGGTTTCCTTTTTCTGCTTTCGTAATTTTTACATTTTCAACTCTTGGTGCTTTGTATTTATGACAATATATTACAGCATCTCCTTTACACTGGTGATTAAATAGTTAAAGCGACCCATGCAGCCGGATAAAAGTTTTTCTTGTTTCATATTTTTTATGACTTTTGGTCTAGTTATTATATTTGTACTTATTAAATATCTCACCGTCGGTTGTAAACCTCTACTATTTATTTAACTTGCAAAAGATTTTCGTGTGTTTGAAGATTATATTTAGGCACCCGTTCTGAATACCTACTGGTACATCGTAGATGTGGTACTAATGAAAAAAGGAATCATAAATAGAGAGATTGAAAATTTGCTCAGTTTTCATTATTTTGTACGAGTAGGTTTAAAATACTGCGGAATGATTTGTCTTGAGGTGTCTACATATCTATTATGTAGGTACATAGTCACGAGTAAAAAAAAACAAACAAGAACACATTGAATTAAAACGGCATGAATTTGAGATGTTGGGATTCAGAAAAAATTCAACATAAAATTAAAATTTTTGGCAGCCTACAAAACTTTTAATGTTTCTACATTTGAAAAAAAAACTGTTTTGCTGGATGTAATATGAATTTGTGCGAAGAGTATGGTTGAAATTTAATTTCTGAATTCGAAGGGGAAAATGAGAAGTAAGCTACTCGTACCTTAGCATCTCAATTCGATGTAAAAATTGAGATATCACATAATTAATACATATCAATATCAAATTCTAAAAATTTATAATAGATAAGAGAATTCTAAAATTTATAGTTTCAGGTAGGCCTACATTTTCCATGTAAGTCTAGTGTTGTTTTTGGACATTTTTGATACTTCAACTAAAATTTCAAAAAGTGAAATCTTTTCAAAATCGAAAATCCTCAAGACATTTAACCCTCCTTTATTCCAATCTTGTCGTAATATGGAAATTTTTGTTAGCGGAACACCATTGAAGTTGACAAAAAAAAAAGACATTAAATAACTGTTTTATTTTCCTTTACTTACATGTAGATCCAAAATAAAACAATCGAGAAGAAAAGAATCCAAAAAATTTAGGGGATGAAATGACATGCTTTGAATTTGTTTTCGAATTCGATCACTTTTTTTTAGCCAAATTTTTGTAAAAAATGATGGCTATTGCGGTAGGCCCAACTTTGGATAAAAAGGTCGGGGGTCAAAAATTTTGATAGTTCTCGACGTTTTGAGCTCAGACTAGACGATTCCCGGTGTGTCAGTTTTTATATATATATTTATATGTTTATATGTTTATGTATATAGAAGTTTCACCGAAACTTGAATTTTTTACTTTTTTAATCAAGAGACGTTCTAATGAATGAAATGAGATGAAACTTGGGGAATAGGGTTCTTTTGAGAACTAGAGTTGACCCCTGCAGTGGGGAGGGTCAAAGTTGAAAATTACAGAAAGGTCATTTTTTTGGAGGGGCATAATATGGCCCCAAATGAACAAAAAAGGTCCAAAATCATACCATAGGTCAGTACCTCCATAATGATCAACATATCCAAATTTCAGCTCCCTAGGTCATCCCCACCCCATTTTAAGTGAGAAAAACCACATTTTACCCCTATTTTTGACCCCCTCACCCCTAAAATTGACCTTAGGAGTCCAAATTTTCAGCATACAATGAGAGGGTGCCTTTTGTGTGCTTTTTGCAGGTTTCAACCTTCCAACCCCATTTGACCCTTCTCCAGGGTCAAAAAAGTGGATTTTTGCGTGTTTTTTGACGTTTAGCCAAGCCTACAGCCCCTCCAAATTGACCTAGAGGGTCCAAATTTTCACAGTACATTGGGAGGATGAACCCGAAGTGCCTTTTGCAGGTTTCAACCTTCCAACCCCATTTGACCCCTCTCCAGGGTCAAAAAAGTGGATTTTTTCATCCATTTCACGTGTTTTTTTGAAAATTTCAACATTTAGCCAAGCCTACAGCCCCTCCAAATTGACCTAGAGGGTCCAAATTTTTACAGTACAATGGGAGGATGTACCCGAAGTGCCTTTTGCATGTTTCAACCGTTCAACCCCATTTTTACAGAAAGGTCATTTTTTTGGAGGGGCATAATATGACCCCAAATGAATTAAAAGGGTCCAAATTCATACCATTGGTCAGTACCCCTATTGTGATCAACATATCCAAATTTCAGCTTCCTAGGTCATCCCCACTTCATTTTAGTTGGGAAAACCCACATTTTACCCCTATTTTTGACACCCTCACCCCTAAAATTGAGCTAGGGGATCCAAATTCTCAGCATACAATAAGAAGGTGCCCTTTGAATGCTTTTTGCAGGATTCAACCTTCCAACCCCATTTGACCCCTCTCCAGAGTCAAAAATGTGGATTTTTGCGTGTTTTTTGACATTTAGCCAGACCTACAGCCCCTCCAAATTGACCTAGAGGGTCCAAATTTTCACAGTACATTGGGAGGGTGTACCCGAAGTGCCTTTTGCAGGTTTAAACCTTCCTACCCCATTTGACCCCTCTCCAGGGACAAAAAAGTGGATTTTTTTCATCGATTTTACATGTTTTTTGAAAATTGTGACCTTTAGCCAAGCCTACAGCCCCTCCAAATTGACCTAGATGGCTCAAATTTTCACAGTACAGTTGGAGGATGTACCCGAAGTGCCTTTTGCCAGTTTCAACCTTCCACCCCCATTTGACCTGTTTCAGGGTCAAGACAGGTTTGTTACCACATTTTTTGAAGGGGGAAGAAGAGAGTTGGGCGAAGCCCGAGGGGGTGCAGGGGGGGACGGAGTCCCCCCGCAAATATAGGAAGGAAACAGCGGAAGGAGAGAGTTGGGCGAAGCACAAGGGGGGTGCAGGGGGGACAGAGTCCCCCGCTAACATAAGAAAGAAATCGTGGAAGGAGTGATTTGGGTGAAGCCCATGGGAGTTGTAGGGGGCTAAACGCAGGCGAAGCACAGGAGCGAAGCGAGGGTGTGAGTAGCTCAAGAGAAGCGCAGAACATGAAAAAAAGTTATTAGCAGGAGGTAATTGGGCGAAGCCCAAGGGGGGTGCAGGGGGGACAAAGTCCCCCCCTAACATAAGGAAGAAATCGCGGAAGGAGTGATTTGGGCGAAGCCCATGGGGGGGGCTGTAGGGGGTCAACGTCCCCCCCAAATGCAGGCGAAGCACAGGAGCGAAGCGAGGGTGCGAGTAGTTCAAGAGCCCTCAATGTTTCGTGCACAAAAATTTGGCTCTTATGTAGCGGCAGACTGCTACGACTTTTTTTTATGATGCTTCAGAAGTAGATGCAAGGTGTAAAGGTATTGTTGAATAAATGAATATTTTTTTGAAAAAGAGTTCGCCGAACTCTATTCAAAAGTCAGACAAGATATTGTAAAATCAGATGCACCTATTGAAAAATTAATCAATTTTTTCCAAATTCTCAAAAGCCAAACAACATTTTTTTTCATGAAAGTCGACATAATGTCAAGAATTTATTTCACTTTTCTCAAAATCCATAGAAGTCAGACAAAATATGTATTGTAAAATTGGATAAATTCTAAATTGTGGCATTTCAGTACCAAATGCACATTTTTTTAGGAAAATTTTTCAAAACTAAAAAATCCAAAAAATTTGTTAAAGACTACAAAACAGCTGAAAACCACCATCAATCGACTCAAAAGATTTACTTAAACAAGCGTACGCATATCTACATCAAATTTCAGCTTTCTTCTTTAACTCGATTAAATTTTCTTTTTTCGATGGAAAATGGGTCTTCAAATTTTTGAAAATTCACCAGGGAAAGAATTTTCAGGCGCTCTTTCATATTTTCTATTTATCCTATTTAAGAATTGTTTCGCCAGTTGGAATGCTAAGTATACTTTCATAAGTACATAAATGTGGGAATATTTGCATAACTTTCAGGCTCCAGGAACAGCAACAAACTTATTCAATTTTTTTAAACATATCGGTGTATTATCTAGATGACTACATGTACCTAAGTGTCCTAAGTATTTCAATGAATGAATGAATGATGATTTTTTTTCTCAAATCAAGGGCTATAGACTTACTTAATGCGTTACCTCGCTCAAATGACAATATTTTGTACTCACCTGAAACAGAAAAAAAAAATGTCTATAAGTGAATTGTACATAGATTGACAAAATGCAAACGCACATAATTCAACAGGAAAACATATGTCTAGATAAGATTACTACTTCTACGTATAAACAAAAAAAAAAGCTGCCGAGATACCTCTGAGCTCCCCCCCCCACGCACAGCAAAGACCTGGTGGCACCCCATTAAATTTGCCATATTTTTACATCATATAATACGTATCAATACCCAATTAAAGTATTGCACTTGAAAATTTCTGTTCCTTGTGATTTTGCGATACTTACATCAACAGTTGAATCTATTTCTGAACCTTACGTATTTCCTATAGCAAAGGTTTACTTGTTTACTTTTTCCTTGAAGAGTTGGCTCATATAATTTATATCTAAGATGTGAAATGGAAGTAAATATTTGGGGCTTATCACGATATACCTTTGTCATTATAGAAAGGAAAATGTTGACAGAAAGAACAAACGACATTACATTGATGTAATATAATGCTTAACGATGTAATGTATGATACGTTACTGGGCTAAAGGAATGGCGTTTGTGGGCTGAATATAAAAATCAAACTCGTAAAAGCTAAGAATTTCTACATCTAGTCACATACAAGCAATAAAAAGAATCTGATACGATATATTATTCACAGCTCATTTGATCTGTGCAAGAAAACACCATTTCTGAGGTATATGCCTCAAACTACGTTCGAGTGTTGAATTAAGTATTTTCCTAATTTTCGTGAGTGGTAGTTCGGTTACCTAAGTTTATTTCTTTTCAAAAGAAAATAGGCCTATTGACGACCTCATCGTACTTGCGTTCGTCGTTGAGGTTGGCGAGGTAAATTTTTACATACTTGCGATTTACTCGGTCATCGTATGATAATTGAAATAAAATTTCATGTTCTTTTTTCTTTAGATTCTTATACCAATAGGTAGGTACTCGCAACATATGGAGCGTAAATATGTTAAAGCGAACCCGAAAGGAAATGTTACGGTATTTCTACGATATAAACAGAAAGAAAGAAGCTTAATTTTATTTTCACGTTTTTTCAAAGCGAAAAGTTCACCAAAACGATTGAAAAAATATACAGAATTTCACAAATCAAAATGAAATTTAAATTTTCCGCGTAAAAAATTCCAAATCTTACACCTACCAACGTCTCGAGGTAGAATATTTACGTATTTGAAGCCTGGTAGATAAATAAATAAATTTCTTTTATACCAAACTGCGAGTAGATATATTTTGCGATTTAGGTATACCTGCGCCAAAGTACCCAAATATATAATTAACCTCCCCGGGATTTTTTTTCTCGAATTTATTCTAAATATCTCTTTTAACGCTTAAGCTACGCTGAATTGCCAAGTTCCCCCAATTCTCGTATATTATTTTTCGAATTTAAAAACTTAAAGTTGATGTTTCAACTTCAGGATGGTGAACAGCTATGCTATATCCTTTCTTCTTCGTCTCGTTATACCTGTAATATGTATATTATTTGCGTATAAGCAGGTAAACTTAATTCACTTCGTGTCCGTTTATATTGCTAGCTCATTTACAAGCTTTGTAAAATGGTTGCTGAGAAGTTGAAAACATATTCGGATAAAGTCTTTAAACGATTTTTTTTTTCAAAAAAATCCCTTTTTGCATTCAACTGAGTAGGTAGGCTATTTAACATTTCATACGGCTCATTTTACATCTCTTGATTCCAGTGATTTGCTTTGTGCATCGAATAGTAGATATTTGTGCTTTTGTTTCGTCAAAGCAATGCGAATTACGTGCCTAATTTATTTCTTATAGTAAGCTCTTCGTAGATTAAATTCGAAATATGCCTAACTATACCTACTTATAGCACCAACACGCGATGATATATTATACTTAGGTTCTCCATAAGTAATATTCATATAGATTAGGCTTATTATACGTCTATTCAAATAAAGATGAGAGCAAGTTAGCCTACATTATAGATATACGTAGTATACCTAGCATAACATGGCAAACATTCATAAATGTCAGAAGAAATAATGCAAGTAAATAAGAAAAAAAAAGGGGGAAAAATCAACTTGTACAGTAAAATACGGACGATATTCAAAGCTTTTGCATCCTTTCAATATATCTGCCTTAACTTTAATAAAATTTGCAAAGTGGTAACCGATATATATCTATAGGTTTTCATACACGAAATGAAACCTTTATGTATATACATGAAGGAATCTGCAATAGAAGGCTTTCACAATCCTCTTTATATTTTTCCACATTTCAATAAACATTTTAAATTACGAGTCTAGGATTTTCCGTTGACACCGATAACGAAATTCTATACGGTTTTTACAAAAATCGTTTGCTTTGATGGAAATACGAAATAAGATACGTTCAGCATAGCGTTACATTTCAGTTTATTCGCTTGATCTGCTGAAAGAATACTTTATTTTTCTCGAAATACGTAATAGTAAGTTTCTCCTTTTTTTCCTTCATTTTTTGAGTAACAATAAAAATATTTTAAGAAAAAGAAGAAAAAAATTGAATTTATGTATTAGATTCTTTACATCTTTATAATCATAAAGATATGACAATATATTTAGGTGCTGTATGCGGTATACCTTTCTACGCATATTGTTTCCATACAACAATATGTGATCTTCGTATAATCATATTTATGTAGATACGATCGGGAGATTTTCTATTTCTCAAAATATTCACATCTTCGATATCAATTTTAATCAAACGCATGAACAAACATACTCAAAATAAATACAGAAATATGTACGATACATGAGGATCTCGTATAGTTACATTATTGCGAGTGTTTTCAGGTTTCTACCTTGAAATGCAGCACTTATGAAGACTATACACATGTATACTAAAAAACATACGAGTATGTTACAATTCCTCCTGGCGCAGAAACAGCTGCACAAGTTAACGCATCACATCATAATGTATTCTGTTAGAACTTCCAAAACCTGAATACATTTCGATTCTCTAGATTTTTTAAGAACACAGCAATACAATTAAAATAATTACAACGCTTTAAAATCGAAATATTCATAAAATTTTGATTTTATTATAAATACTTACCTATTAATACTTGAGCTGTTATTATTATTTTTTTTAAATTTTTAAATGAGTCGATAGGTGGTGGTTTCTTACCCCTAGCGTGCGCAGGAATATCGAGTACCCCCAAACATTTTTTAACTGAATGTTTCGGTATGGTCACAGTGAATGATAATAATGAAAGCACATTAGGGTGTTCCTTATTTTGAAAAGTTGGAATTTTGTAGCTCCCACCCCCCCAAACATGACCTCAGGTGAGAAAATAATTCCCTATTTTTTATTTTCCCCCTATCTGTAAAAAAAGTCGTGCCGGTAGCCCCCTAAGTGGGGGGGGGGAGGGGATGGGAATCAAAAAAATCAAAAAAAAATTCTATTCATGAACATTTTTTGTTTCTGAGCCAGAATGTTTCCAAATAATCCCCCTTTTCAAGAGAAAAATTTCCCCGGTCCTTCAAACCATATTGGCCTCCTAGTAAGGAAGCCCCTCAAACATGAAAAAATCACAAAAAATGATAGATAATAAATCAAAGTTATGGAAAATTTGATGAAAATATCTCATTTCCACATTAGAATTGTTCTACATAACTCCCTTTTCAAGAAAAAACCATTATTGTCGGACGCCTAAATGATTTTGTCTCTCTTGCATGGAGCCCCTAAAATTTGGGAAAAATAAAAAAAATATTATAAATTGATGTCTGTAAAAATTTTTTGAAAATTTTTTATTTATGCGCAGAATCTTTCTGAATAAGCATCTTTTCAAGAAAAACCTCCCTCCCGGTCTCTCAAATCATGTTGGTTACCTTTAAAGTCCCTCAAAGTTGAAAAAAATCAACCAAAAAAAAATGAAAAATTCATATCTATACAAACTTTTTGATAGTGTTTCATTTCTGAGCAGAGTACTTTTAGATAACCACCTTTTCCAGAAAAGCACCCTTTTGTCGTCCAAATGATGGTGGTCCATTTTTACGGGACCCCCAAAATTGAAGAATATTGAGAAAGATTAAAATTGATGTCTATAGGTACTCGTAATTAGGTGAACATTTTTCATCTCTGTGCAGAATGCTTCTAGATAATTCTTTTTCCAGAAAAACCTTTTCTCAGTCCACTCTACAATGCTCACCACCTACATAGATGATAGAGATCCCCAAAGTTGCATTTTTTTTTTTTTGGAATAGAGGTGAAGTCTCCTCTGCAAAGATAGTTTCAAGTCATGGATATGTTTTTTTTTGCTTTAAACTTGAAAATTAAATGGGATTCTTGACGATTTTTTCCAAGTTTTCAAGTCTTACATTACAAAATATCAGATCGTCAATAAGTCTTCTGTAACAATTTTACATAAGTTAATTTTATTACAACATCCACTTCAATGTTTCTCAAAAGTCAAAATTCAGAAATTTGTCATTTTTTTACAAGTTTTAAAAGTCTGACATAGGTAGTGCTTTTCTGATGAAGATCGACCAAATCTAAGGATTAGAATATGGAAGAAAAAATGTGATAATATTCATCTTTTTTCATTTTCTGGGGAAGGAGACATAGACAAGTTCCACCTTTTCATCATGTAGACAGGTCATATATTATTTAATAGTATTTCTAATGAAAATGGACCAAATCCAAGGATTATGATGTGAAAAAAAGTAAAAATTTCAATTTTTCCGATTTCTTTTATATTTTGAGATGGGGGGGGGGGGGGTAGAGGCGTGCTCCCTAGCACGACTCATTTTTACTAACGTGATTGAAGAAGTGAAACCCGACAACAATTTATGGCGTCATTAAATATTTTTTCACTAGTATGTAGGCATAAATATGAGCTCTCCCCTCTAATCCACTGGTTAGTCTTGGGTGGAGATAGGGGGCTAAAATTGGTATATAGGTTGATTTTACGTAAGTATAGGGACTTGACTGAAGTGTTAGAACTAGAAAGTTCACAATTTTATAAATTTTGCGTGATACTTCGATTTTTTCATACATGGGAAAATCGGGGGCACACCGGTACGACTTTTTTTTCACCTAGGGGGCTGAAATTTTCAGGGTATTATTTTCTCACTCGAGGTCATGTTTTTGGAGGGGTGGGAGCGAAAAAAATTTAAAAAATTTTTCACCATACAAATAAGGAACCCCCTAAAGCACATGATTGGTTGTTAGACTGAGGTCATAACATTCCACCAAACATATGGATCTATTTCACGTTACCAACCTATATTTTTAATAAAAAACTTTTTTTGTGATACCTACTCGATATTTTTGAGCACTCTGTACCTAAGGAGATAAGGGAGTAAAAAAAATAGGTAGTTACCTTATTTGTTTTGTATTTCGATGAAAAAATGTCGAGTTCCAGCTTTGTTTTCGCTCAGTAGTGTTGTAAAATTAGTTTTTGTTTTTTGTATCGATATTTCAAGTGTTCTTTATCCGAGTATCGTTTTTTGGGTTTTGTTTATTCTTTTGTCATTCATCAATACTTACGGTAATACATTGTTTTGGTTTCGGGTTTGTTTCGTTTTTTTTGTTTTTAAAAAGGTAGGTAGAGATACCCATTTTAAAAAACCAGAAATAATATATTTTTATTTTTTGTGGGGGGGGGGGAGAGGAGGGGGAATCATCTATGACCAACTACATAAAATGCCATAAAAATAATAAGATTCAGGAATTTTAATTTTACAATTGTAAATTCTCATTTTTAAAGGAAGAACAGAACTGCAGGATTGCGGAACTTGAAGCTGGAATGAGGAGAAAATTTTGTTCACAACATGAAAAATAGCACAAAATTGAAATCCGACCTACTTAACATATTAGAACTGCGGGAAAAAATCAAACAAACAAACAACGTGAAAATGAATGAACGCAAAAGCAGAGAAATTCTACCTCTTGTTTATGATATTTTTCGTAAACGTTTATCTGCAACATTCTTAAAATTTTCCGCCGAACGAAATTCTTCGACGCGTAATAAAGATCATCTTTAGCTATTATCCAAATCGCTTACATTCCCTTACGAACGCATCTTCATTATAAGCGCCGTCGACAATTTAAAGAGATGGAGGGTACAACACCATACACCCTCAAAGAAAGCATAAGTAAAATCCCTTTTCATAAATCTTTACTTTGTAATAGAGATGCTATCGTTACGTCATGGCTGACAGATGCACGCTACCATATATTACCTAAGAATAGCCTATACTTTCTCCCAGAAAGTATTCATTATGTATCTACGCTAGGTTGAAATTGAGCCGTACAAAACGCTTTTCTTACAGATTTAAGCAGTGCACGAATCACGTCGCTCTATATACCTCCTACATGATAGACGATGCTCAAAATTTTTTATTACGTTTTCTTCCATCCTTTTTCGACAATGTATTTCTTAGCATTTTTTCCTCGACGTTCTATTTTTTCGAGCGTAGATAATGATTTAATTAATTTGTTGATAACGTACGTATCACGCGCTCCACAGGCCATCCCTATGAAAGAAAAGGCAATTTTACACATTGTAGGCAAGCTATATATTTTCAAATTACCCTGTCTCTGTCAAATAACTCATGCGTTTGAGTATGAGATAATTATTTCGGTACATTTTAAAGTCATTTTACCTAAAATATAATACATAAATAAACATATACGCAACTAACTGTTTTCTCAGAACTACGGGACCTCGGAAATAGGGGCTTGGATATCTCTCGTGAATCATGCGAGTGTACAAGTATGTTGAGTTGCCAGTGGCGAGTATTGCAGGCGTGCAAATTGAAATTATTTTTATGCTTCATTTTATTCGGAGGGAAACTGACGAAAAATAAATATTGTTTCGTGCGTCTGATTTAGCCCATTATAGTTTTATTCCAAAGCCTCCTTCAATTATCTACTCATACACATTTCAAAAAACTGTTCATTCGGCAAAAAGTTTTTTGCTTGCTATTTCATTTTTTCGTTTTCGGTAAGTATATTATGGAAGATCATTAGAAAAAAAAAAGAAACCGGAACGAATCAATTCATTAATTTCCCTCGATACTCTTTTCTTCATCATACGTTAACTGATTAACAATGCGGAAATAATGAATTCCATTAACTTAATTATATCTATTTTCTTTTCTCATTCACTTTTCATTTTTAGCATAGTAATCGTGGTAATTATTAATGTTTCCATTTTATTCTTTATTTTCTCTGATTCTTTTTTGAAAACAAAATGAAAAGTTGGTTTGAGGCATAAAAAAAAAAAAGAAAAAAAAGAGAGAAACAAAAACAAACCAAACTATACCTACAGCTCGGGGGAAAATTCCTAAGCGTGACATAGAAATGAAAATCTGAAAAGTTGATGAAAATTTATGGTCAATTACTTACTACCTACTTGTTCTTAAAAAGAAAAATTAAAAGGAAGTAAGGCGCTGCATCGATTGCGAACGTTTAAATAATGGTTCCCTTTCACTAATTTCAATGCTTATGAAGTACCTAGTCGGTGTAATTTCATGAATAGAAATACCTAATTAATTATGGGTAGGTAAGTGTCTAAGTAATTACTAATATCAAAGTGGGATTTCTAAATTTAAATTATAGAAACTTATAATCGAAATTTAACTTATTGTACGAAGAAGCATTTTTTAAGATAAGTACTGTAAGTACTTCACTATACCCAGAAAAAATCAAATTTTATCACATATTTAATTTTTTTTACTCGATAAAAAATATTGCATGAAAAAAAGACTCTTCGTAGAATGAACACCGTTGATGTCAAATCTTTTCAATATTCCCATCAAAACATCAACAAAAATCACGTGAGATCGTGTTAAATTATTAGAGACAGGTAGGGGCACCAATGGACATAACGTAAACAAATACGTACCCATCCAATTAGTATCCAATGTGTATCATCAATCTACCCGCACATTTATTCAAATATGTCGTACACATCGACTATACCTACAGCTTATACACGTTTTCGTCACACTATACGGTACCAAAACGTTTGATACGTTGAATCATTTTCTACTTTTGTTCAATGAGACTGTAATGTAATTACTTGCAACTAAAAGTTTTACCTTACCTAACCGCGCTAAGAGAATACTTTCATGATTACTTAAAAGTTTCCTTACAAGGTAAAAGCTCAGTGCTCAATCAAGGATGAAGTAACATCCCTTAGCGTATATCCTGATACGTTTTTTTTTCTTCTTCATAGGATCTCCCTCCACCGTGTTGTTCTACCTAGATCTAGATGTATAATATATTTTTCTTTCTTTTTTCATTCTCCCAGATTCGTAAAGTTGGAAAATTCCAATTTGATATCCGTGTCTTGTTTTTAGTTTCCAGTTTCGAAAGTTTAGATATCCTCTTCTTCGACTGACCTTTGGGAAAAAGTTTTTAAAATCGCGTCTCTATAAGCAATAATGATAACGAAATTACACTTTTTATAGTTTTTGATTGTAAACTTTCTTTTCATCTTAACGGGCACTTATTACTTCCGTATGTCTTTCTTTTGTGTAGGTATATATCACAGTTAATATAACTGACAAACAAAAATAAAAATTCAGGTACCTATATAAATAAATAGACCTGTTCGTCAACCTATCAGTACCAAAGGATCTACATACCTACCATACAATATGAAATTGAAGGCTTCAGTTTATCGTAGGTGTAATGGAACACGGTCTAACTGTGATCATAGGTACATTACATACCTAGGTACATATTAATCTGTAAGACAAGTGTCAGTTTAATTACAGGCTGCAAAACTACATTCCTTCATAAATCATGTATTGGAGACATTTTTTAAAATAATAAAACAAAAAAAAAGAATATACCTATAATGTATACCTAATGGACTTGATTTATTCAATCGAATATTACAGCTAATGTACAAATTTATGTAGGCAAATAAACAAGATTTACTTGATAGGTATCTGATTATATCCTAATTGATCTTCCTACCGCTGGGTATACCCAAGTGTGTAGATGGTACGCGTTTATAATTCATTAAGTACCCAATTCATCAACTTTAAATCTAGATACACATTGAAAAGAAACTATAACAGCGCAGTTGATAAAATCCACAAAATAATGGTCTAACGGAATTTTCTTTCTTATACGAATGAAGTTACCTACAGTCCATGTTATCAACTCAAATACAACAGCACGAGATTCGAGCAATGGTGGATAAAGGTTCGCTGTTTTTTACAAAGTTTAGAGGAGGCTGAAGATAAAGTTGTCGAATGACGTCACAAGCAATAGCAAAAAACGCGTATCCAGGTCTCAGATTTGTCTTTCGAACTCCCTCTCCTTCTCTACCTTGCTCCAAATTTAACTTCACAGTTTGTGATTAACTAAAAATTTCCATGGTAGGTAGGTAGATACACTTTTAATTTAGTTTTATTAATGAGTAGGTACAGGTAACGTAGATTAAGGAAAATTCTATTTTCACAATTTTTAGGGATCATTAAAATTTTAAAGATAAGGCGCATATTATTAGGTATGCCGAGTTTTATCTACAGAAACAAAAGTAAGTGACCAAATTGCAGATTCTGAGTGTGAGCGTCACTTAGCTAAAGAAACTTTGGATGAACTTGTTGTCTTATAAAAAATTAAAGATGCAAAGCCACTAGAAATAAAAAAAATTGGAAATGAATTTTTTGACAAAAGATGAAGTCAGAAGTGAACTTTTGATCGACTTAGTTTAGGTAGGTACCTATATAACTCGTAATTTTGAAGGGACAGAGACTCGCGTTTCAATACATTTTTTCATCTTTGAACGATCACGATGTTTGCCCGCACAATACAGGTAACATGCTGAATTGAAGTTGTGTTTTCAGAAAATTGTAGTTCTCAGTTCATCGGTTGTAATTTTCCAAAAATTTGCTAGAATGTACAGAACTGCTCAAATAAAACGTAATAATTGATTTCAATCAATTTGAGCTTTAAACGAACCAAAAATCGAACTGATTCCAATTTTCATCATTTCACCTCTTCCATTAGGTAGGTGAAATTTCAATTTTTTCCACGACAGTCTTTTGAATTTTAAAAATTTCACAAAGTATCAGAAGTGAGGCAAAAACGTTCGATAATTCATAATCATTCAAGAAGTAAGGTGTGAAGTTATTTTTAATGCGAGTCAATTTTTTCACCATTGAAAATTTTCTAAATATTGAATAAGTATTTATTTCCTCAAAAATAATCTAGCAAAAAGAAAATAACTTTGTATGAGGGAAGCAAGTACAAAATAAAAATAAATTATTTTTCATACGTACCTAGTAGGACAAAAAATTACAAAAAGTCAGAAAATACTTCAACTAAAAAATGTGTTTTTATTTATGATAAATTTGGAAATTTTCAAACTGTCTGAATTGATTTTTAATTACTATCGTGTTTACCGTAGTTTTCCAACTTTTTGGCGGAGTAATGAGGGGGAGGGGGATTGCCTCTCAAGCTCCAAGATGAGAACCATATTTTCAGTACCTAGTGTAAAAAATTTGAACCAGTTGCGAGTCTTTCTGAAGCTCACCAGCACACGTTCGAGAATTCCAGCTTTCAGATTTCCAAAAGAATTCCAAAATCCATTCCAAAAGGCTCTCAGATTTCTATTTAGAACATGAAATTCTCTAGAAATCGTCATTTCCATGAAACTACTGGAGGGTATCTACTTCCAATTAAATTGAGAGAAGATCAAAAATTTCAATTCGTTTTTTTTTTTTTAAACAGAAAAATTTTACTTTTCATTTTATTCTACAAGTAAAAGCAGGTAAGTAGGTCTAGGTACCTGTTTTACTAACAAGGATGATGAAATTCTTCTTAAACCTCTGATTACTGATAAAAGTGAAGGTTTCAGGCAAGCAGCTATACTATATATCGATTATTCATCATAAGACGCCTTATAAAAAACGAGAAAGGAAAAAAAACTTGTCTATTCAATCGACATAAGGTTCTGGAAAATCTCAGTTCAAACAAAGATTAAGAAAATCTCCAGCTGTAAAAGCATAGGTATCTTCGAATAAAAACGTTATCAGGAGAATAAGCAATGTAAAGTGTTCGGTCAGCTTTAACGCAGCAACAAGAAACTATTCCAGTCCGCATTTTCCATTTAGGTTAAAAATACAAGAGATAGTTTCCTTTAAATCCAAGTAGGAAGTAGTATAAACAAAAACACCTGTCCGAATAAGTTTTTCATTTCGAATATACATAGAATGAGTTGAGTAAAAAAAAGAACGATGTTTTACGCGTATAAAACATCCGAGATATTAATTTCTTAATGACATTTCACGGTTGAGTGAACTTAAATTTTCGGGAAAATATTTCAGCATTCGAAAACAAAATTTGTAATAAGTACCTCAACCTTTCTACCGACTCCTTTATTCCATTGTTTTAAATTTGAAAAAAGAAGAAAAAAGTTTAATAAGAAAATTGGAAATCAACGATGAAAAATGCTGTAAAAGAAAAAACGTTATTTAATCTTTCTTTGTGTTTTCTTTTCTTTTTTGTTTTTTTTTTGCTTTCTTTCGCTTTCCGCAAATTTGAAAATAATGAATTTTTCCCGGAGCTCTCGCGCTGATTAATATCATTAAAAAACCGAGAGACTTTTACCAAAAATTTAAAAGAAGCGTTTTTACGTTATAATTAAATGAAACTTAGTTGGAGTATTGAAAAAAAAGTTTTTATTTATCGTTTCAAGAAGCGAGTGAAAAGTTAAAGTTTACGACTTTTATTCGAATTTAATATCTCGTTTCCTCCCTTATATTACTTAATGAAGTTGGAAAATTCACTCAGTACACATTTAAAATAAAATATCAATTTGTTCATTATTTCATCAACCGATCAACGAATAAATAACACGCGCGTTTTACAGATTTTTTCCTTGTTCCATTCCAACAAATATTTACAATACAGTAAGTAGGTAATAAGTACCTATACCAGTCTTACTCGTATATTTCATTGGTGCGCAAATTCTCAGCATGAAATATTCTTCTTTTTTTTTATTCTTAAAAAAAAAATCATCTCTACATTATTTGCAGGATGTTAGTTCTTGAAAATTTTCAAATCGATATCAATGAATTTGCAAAATGAAATGTTTTCAAAAGTAAAGAAGTAGATTTACATAAGAAAACAAGCATCAATTGAAACGTAAAAAAAAGTCCCATCAGCTCGCGATTTCATTTCTATAGGTGCCTATATAGATTTCAATTTAAATATGCAGACTGCTGTAGGTATGTTTTACTCAGGTATCTATAAAAACGTACTTATTTTTCGTTGTAGCAGACGATAAAAATAAAAAACAAATTATCAAGACGGTATAAGAAATTTCCATTACTTGCTTTTAAAAAGAGAAGCTTCGAGATTGAAGTTCGGAGTAGATATACTTAAGTAGGTTCACTTTTTGGGCCAGAAAACAAATCTTGCCGAGAGCTCTCTCCAGAG
The DNA here is from genome assembly GCF_950023065.1 of Planococcus citri. Lineage (NCBI taxonomy): Eukaryota > Metazoa > Arthropoda > Insecta > Hemiptera > Pseudococcidae > Planococcus > Planococcus citri. The sequence continues at coordinate 50,635,975 of NC_088679.1, forward strand.
ATCACGAGCCACTGGTTCTCCAATGTGACGTCATTGAATCAACCTTAACTTGAATGAGGAAGACACGTCTCATTTATTTGAGTAAACGTTTTAATTTACACGACCTCAAAATCCTAAAATTTGCAACTCTTTGGCAAGTGTGATAAAATTGATTTTTTATGAATCAATGATACACTGAGTACAAATACGAAAATAGCATCAAAATTGTTTTTTACTCACAGCGCCTTAATTATGTCGGAGTTCCATTTGAAGGTTCAGAATTTCCAGATCTCAATTGAAAAAATTTGGTTAGGTATACCTTTCTATGAAATCTAAAATAGTATAGTGTGAGTGGGGGTAACATTTTACAATTTGATCACAATGCTGTACGATATATCGAAATACGAGCTTTCAAGCCAGTGGATTTGAATAACTTGAACTCGTCACCTTAAAGGCAATGGCGTGTATGTCCAGAAACGCACTTTTTGAGTTAGAGCAATTTTAAACTTTGAATGGTGATTATTAAGTCATAAGGTAATATCAAGCGATGAAATTTTGAACTTTTGTAGCTGAACAAACTTAGAGCAATATGTCTGGACCACCTTTGAGAGAAACTATGTTTATTGTGCAATAAATTAATTTTTATTTGTGAAAGATGGACATACTCATATTATTTTGAGTATATGTCCATGATGTCAAGAGGTAATTAACGAGTATGTCCAATGAAAATTAATCAACTGTGCAATAAAGTTCCAGTGCCTATTTTAACGAGTAGTTCGACACATATTGTGTAGTTCCAAAAAATCGATGAGCAGTAGGGAAAAAAATTGTGCAGTTCCAAATTTTAAAAAAAATCACTAGGTAGCTAATGATGAACAACGACTATCAATTGACCGCAAAAAAACTAATTTGGAACGAATGTTACGTCAGTCTGAAAGGTGTAGTACCTACTGTAACCTAAAAACTACACAATATTGCCTACTTATACCTACCTAATACAAAAAAACTTGATGTTGAACAACTTCATCAAACAAAATGGACATACTCAACGACATACTCGTTTTTCGCAAATAAGCTGGACATACTCCAACCAAAAAATGATTTTAATTTCAATTTTTGATAATTTTCCCGTCTAATTAAGAATATTGTTGTGACACCACTGGGTTCGTCTCAGTCTCAGCTTTCCAGTGATACCAAAACCTCAAAATCGAAAATTCTGGACGTACACGCCGTTGCCTTTAAGGTGACGAACTTGATAACGCAAATTCATATGTTCATAATTTTTGCAAAAGTTGACCGTTTCGGATTTTTTTTTTGAAATTGGAAATTTTCAACTTGCAAAAAATACTATTTTTCAACCAGTCATTTCGAATCGATTCAGCAGGTCGAACTCGTGACAGAATTCACGTTTCACTTTCAGCTGCCGAAAGTTAATAACAGATTTGTACCTTTATAATCACTCTTTTTGTACAAAATTAATATATTTTCAAAAAGCCGTCAAAATTGGAAAATCAACAATTACGAGTACATAGGTACCTATAAACACTCACAAAAAAAACAACTCTGAAAGCTCAAAATTTGGGTCTGAGGTCTAAGCGACATGCTCGTTGAGTGAGCCAAATTTCAGTCCAATCGAGGGTTCCCTCTTGAAAACATTACCAGATTATGAGAAGTAGAGCAGTTATCGCGTGATTATCTACATGTCTTATTCTACCTGTTTTAGGAAAAATTATCCAGTCCATTTTTTAAATTTGAGATTCTGTATCGACCCAGGCCATTGTTATCAAAATCCAAGTTCCAAAACCACTTTTAAGGTTTTACTGAGCGATTAAAAATTTGAAAATTCATTATTTTTTGATAAATTCGTGTTTAGAAAATTTTTTCTTCCCAAATATTTCGCATTATCACATTCTTAAAACATGGAATGATATCATTTCTGGAACGGAAAACTATTTCAGAATGTATGTATGCCTGGTCATTATTGCGAATTTAAAAAAAAATCGAGAAAAATAGCCAAAGACGAGCTATTTATAAGTACCGTACTTACCTATTAAATTTTTCAAAAAATTGACACCACTGCATTCCAAAATTATTCCCCAGTTTCAGAAATGATATATTTTGATGTTTTGTCTTAATTAATGTGAAATACTTATTTTAGAAGAAAACATTTTTTCAAAACACGAATTTACCCAAAAATTAGTGATTTGCAAATTTTTGATCGTTCCGAGAAGAGCCCTAAAAGTGGTTTTAGATTTAAATGGTAATGAAATGACCCGTAGGTCAACGCGGAATCTCAAATACAATATTTTGGGACTGGACCAGTTATCCTTCAACAGGTTGGAAAGGGACTAGAGTGAAAAAACCATAAATTTTTATGAGAAGTTCGTCTCTTTATCTTCCATTTAGAGAAACCTCCGGAGCTAAAGTTTTTCTGAGCCACTTTGGATTCAAAATGAAGGTCTCCACTGAATTTAGTCAAAAACCTCTGACATTATTAGTCAAATTTTTGTAAAAAATGATGGCTATTGCGGTATTTTTTTTTCATCATCCCTCCAATCTATAGGTAATTCAACCCCGAGTAATCATCCAACAGCAAAGTATTGCGCGGACTGCGAACATTTAGGTTATGTTTCCACGGAAAATTTATATGGATAATTTTTTTTATAGAAGGAGGCCAATTATAATGAATGGTTCTGAAAAATTTTCATTTTTCCCTCAAGGGCTCCCTCAAATTCAATTATCAGATATTTATTCAAATCAAATATTTTTTTTCACCGAGTCATTTTAGCTTCTTTAGTTTGATCAATAGACAACAAATTTTTCCTGTACATATTCAATCGAATTATGAAATCTCGGATCTTGATACCTACTTATTCAATCACCAGACACCCTGTATAGTATCATATACGCGTATAATGCCATATAACGTACATCTTGTAAACCATATAAATAAGTTTATATGATGTACATTTTTCCATTCCATTCGGTCCCTTCATTATCATCATTTGTTAATCAAAAAAATAAACCATTAATTCTTTTAACGATCGTTAAACATGTGAATAGAACTTGGAAAACGATGACAGTAGTAAACAGAACGGAAACGTCTTTGTATGAAAGGGATTATGAACGCCATAGGCCTACGTATGTATAGGTATAACGAAGAATTATGAATGGCGCGATGGTAGCGATCACTCGTAACTACTATGACTGCCTTTGTGTGTGGCAGCCTTTATAATTATCATTATGAAATTGATATCAATAATAAAAACTGTGTGGGAGGTCTGGTCTCAATTAAATGATTGTTTCTTTCTACATTTATGAAAAAGCCGCGCCAACTAATGGGTTATATTTTCCCTCTATTTTTCCCATTCGCTGATTCAAATGTTATAGGTAAGTTATACATACCTATACCTATTACCTATAGGTTATTACGTCGTGTAAATTAATAGGTAAATATGCTGCGAGTATAATTGATATGGTTTAGTAATGTCGTATAGGAATGCCCAACAATACTAGCAATTAATTACAAATAACAAGGATATGACTCGATGAATAAATCATGTGCCTAGGAATTCTTCATCATTTTTTTTCTCTCATTCTTTGTGTGTGCAGAACTCAGGTAAAAGAAACGATTTCACGGCACTGTCATATACTCTCGAGAACCTAAAATGTTCAGTTTAGAAAACACAAAATACCTTCCCGGGGGAGTCGTAATATAACGTTATATAAAATTTGTTTTCTCTTTTACTAGATGATAGGGGTGTTTTTGCCTACTTAACGATTCGCTGCCTGTTTTGCGAAGAAGAAATAGCTTGTGCAGTGCCTCAGAGACGGACGTTTCGTTGTCGACCAACTTTTGAATATTCATGAAAAGCTTATTAAACGAATGCCATTATGTAATACCTGAGCGTTTTTATCTGTGAGCGATAATGCATACAAAAATCCTTCTTTTTTTCCCGACCATTTCGCCCCTCTCGTTCTCTCATTTGAACCCTCAATTCGACAATTGACGTCGAATTCAACATTTTACTACGCTTAATGTGTAATATTTTTCTGTAACGTTTAGACTTTTCCGTATAACTGGCCATAAAAAAAAACTTCAGTTAGACCGCATTTTCCGGATGACTGTTTTTTTATTCTTCTATATGTTTTCGTTACAAGTGCCCACAGCCAAGTACCTTTGGTAAATAGGTATGTATGGGTGGTTTGGCAAAAACGTTCTCCCATTCGCAAAATAAACTCAGCCCAACTGAAACGCACAACAGCTATGGAAACAAACGTTCACCATGTAATTGCATATTCACCTCATGAGTCATCTTACTCGAGCTTTTATCATTTTTATCTATAATGGTAGACTTTTATTGATATTTATTGTAAGAATATACCAGTAAGTGTTCTTTCGTTTTCTCTAATGCATGAAATTTTCGCAAAAATAAGTATTTCCTTCATACAGTTAGCAATTATCCATCCTTTAAGCTAAAGAAAATAAGAAATAGGCGAAATCCAAATCCAAAAAGTGATAAAAAAAAAAGAAAAGAAAAATAAGCAATGAAAATAAAAACAAAATCAAACACTTGACCTCGTTTCATTTTTTTTTTTTATAAGTTCTTTATATCTTTTGCGAGCGAAAATGTACAAAATACGTTTTGATTTATACACTGATACCGAAGAAAAAATTCTAAGTAAATAATAATATAATGCGTTATATTTTTGTAAATCTCTCGTTGAAAAATATTATTTTCGTTTTCGCATTGTTATGCATATCTCGGTTCCATATAATATTTCTATCCTCGAATGATTTGGTTTGGTAAAGCCGAATATCTGAATATACGAAGGTTAGGTATCTAGTATTTCTTAAAAATCTATTCGATTTTCCAGATATAGAAAGTAACCTCACACACGGTAACATTGGCTGTAAAAATTTTCCGACAGACGCGCGTATATTTGTTGTTTAAATTTCAGGTTGTTTACGAATGTGAACGTTACGCGAATATATAAATGATATGTAAATTCGAGATTACAGTATACCAAGGAGAAAATTGCTTCATACATTTTTATATTTTACCTACCTCACCTTTATATCATACGACACTGAAGGGTGTTTTTCGCTTTTTTCTCTTCTACCTCCTCTTCTTCCTCCATCGAGTAAATCGGTACCTACCCACAAGTAAGTATGAGTGACAAAGGTGCCGCCGGTTCAAATACATTTGTTTATGCAGGCGATACATATTAAAAACTTGTACGAGGCGGTGCAGTGTATATGTAATTCATCTATCTATTAACACGTTTCAAACCCTCCTCCCCTTCGCCGCTCCTTACTTTACCCATAAAGCGGCGAATTCACCCGGACGACGTTGCCACCGTAAGTCGCTATTAGGCTAGGCAACGATATTCACTGCGACGAAAACTGGATATTATAATATGCACTACAGATATACCATTTTCAACCTTTATCTACCAGCTTCCATGTAGGTGGGCTGAACGTGCGCAAGCACACAGTCAAGAAACATACAAAAAAGATAAATGATGTTTCTGTCAATGACAAACGAAGATGGACTACATTAATGTTTCGACCTGATCCAATCAATTTTCGGTAACAAATCAGATTAAGATAACATCTGAGATAATATAACCATCCAAACAAGAAATAAAAACAAGCAATAATATGAAACCGAACTACCTACTTAGTATATCTTTTGACCTATACCTCATCCTATCCGAATATACTTTTTTTAAAAACATGTATCGTTGTGTAACTTCTTTTCCTGGAATGAGAAATGAGTCTAATTTCACGCACATTTTACCACAGAAAAGTTGAGAAAATCAAGTTGACAAAAAAAAGTGTTTTGGTTTGTTTAGGCATTATAATCATACTTAAACTGGTCACAATCGAGCAGTGTTTAAAATTTTCATGGGAATGAAAGACGTAAGTTGTCATAAAAAGAGCATTATAATTAATGAGAATTAGAAATTTGGAATGATCGATTTCTTATATGTATCTTGAATAAGCAATGGATTGGATTGTTTGCATTTTACTTCAGCAAAATGGGAATGGAGAAAACACCATCATTAGATACATAATTTAATTGAAGTTCGCAAGTTTCTTGACTATAGGCTAAGTAGATAACTATACGAGTAAATATCATTCATGCCTAAAACTTTGAATCATTTGGTTTTTCTTTGCTCCGGGCATTCTGAAACATAATGTGTAACTTTTCGAGGTATAATTCGTTAGAAAATCTCAATTAAAAATATTTTAGCAGTGACTCAAAACTTGAAGATAATGATAACAAAATTATAAAAAAAAATAAAAAGATAAAATATCAATTGGCAGAGGGAAACAAATAGTTACCTACTCAGAGTAGAAAAAAACTACCATGACATTACGATTCAAATACGTACCTACCTACATTTCCACAAAGAATAACTTTCGTACGAAATATCAGACTTTCATATAGACAATCAGTGCCGCAGATTAATCGACTTGGGGTGATTGCAAAAATGATTTTTTTTCATTTTTGCATTGACCCTAAATATTTTTTTTGCCCTAAACAGCTTGAAACTGGTTCGAAATTTTTTTTTTTTTTTTAAAGAAAAGAAAAGAAACCTCCGCAGTCACATTATGAATTACTTACACGTTAAAGAATTAGTGATTAACAGTTTTATTGAATTTTAAAATTGTTGCACCTTTTTAATATTCGAGGAGGTGATTTGCAAAACGCAACAACTGCATTTTTCAAAATTTTGGGAAACTGCAAAAAACTGTCACTCAAATTTGGGTGGGGGGATTTTGCTCAATGGGGCCTCATGGCTTATTTCCCAATTTTCCATCACTGAAGGGGACAGGGGAGACGAACAAAAATTCCAATGTTGCGTTTTGACTGGAAACGTGTGTTTTTGCATTATTTTCGCTTCAAAGCGTAACAATTGCGGTTATTTTTCATGAATTTATGCAGCAAAATGTCGTAAAATCACATTAATCATTTATATATGTCTTTCAGAAATAGACAAAATAGTTAAATGGAATCAAAAAATTTGAAATTAAGAATTTTTTTCGATAATTTTGGTTTTTAGAGTCGTGATTAATATGTACTGGTAACATGATTCTGTTGGCTGAAAAATGTGTAGAATGATGGCAGAATAGTGTTGCCATCATGAAACACGTCAAAAACGTCAAAAAGTGCGTATTTGTTGAATTTTGAAGCGAATTACCCTGTATTTGTTGCGTTCTGACGTGAATTGATGTATTTTATTGAAAATTAGAGGTACTTAATGTGGTCCTAGAGTTCTGGGGTTGCCATCATTGGATTCCCCGTTGAATTTCCTATAAGAAATTGATGCTAACTCGAAAACGAAAAAAATACAATTGTTGCGTTTTGCAAATCACCTCCTCATTTGACGAAAAATGTATTATGACGAGTTTTTTGCATTAAAAAACATCAGAAAAGAATGTTGATTTTTTATCCATTTTAGCAAATTTCAAAAAAATAATTTTTCAACATTTTTTCACCCCTCCAAAACATTTTTTGGATAGGGGATAAATTATCGAATTTTTAACCGAATCAAGATCACGAATACATTAAAAGTTAGCAAATGACATTTGGAATACAGTGAGTGCGTTGAAAACGCAAAAAAAAAATAAACAAATGACCCCCTCCACTTTTGCATTTACAACAGCACGGACGGGGTAAATGCAAAAGTCGGTTTTGAAATTATAAAACTGCAATTTTCTCCAAAATTTGTGTGCCAAATTGTACCAAAGTAAGTTTTACCGTTGACAGAGACCCTCCTGAAGTATGTCACTATAGTCAAATTTTGCTTTGCAATTAACCCACTTTACCTTACAAAAAATTCAATCCTAAAAACTTTCTCCTCCTCCCTTATAATTTGTTGAAAAAAATGAATTTTGAGCCGCTGCGGCTCAAGAGGGCACCACAATTTCAAAATGAGATGTCGGATGTAATTTTCTTGCAGAACATGTATTTACCTTTGCATGTGTATCGAAAGTAACCTTAAAATATGCAAATGAAAACATCCAATTTTAAAAAGTAAATTTTAAACTCTAAATTTGCACATGTTATTACCTAAAGGCAAAATTCTTCAAAATTTTTTTGGAGCTCACCTGTCGTACCGAAATTTTTATTTACAAAATGGGGGAGGGGGATTAAAGAACACTAAGGGATCGGATTCAAAAAATACTTTGGAATTCAAACTCACGTGACCCGTTAGCGCCGTAATATAAATAAATTATCTAGTTTTCTCGAGGAAAAAAAATCATTAAAAAATGATACACTACTAAAATACGTAATATAGCTGAAACGTAAAACCAGTGCCTACTTTCAATCATTTGTCGAAATGAATCGGAGACTGAAATAATATCTACCTACGAGTTACAACAATTTTCTTTCTTAAGCGATGTAAAATTTTAACAAACGAACTCAAACTTACGCCAACTTTTACCAAGCAATCAGAGCTCAACACACCATAGCTAATGTCATCAAGCATAAACTCAGTCGAAAATATCGTCACCTTTCTTTCAGCATTTTTGTTCCATCTTGTTATTTCGGCTTTTCGAATATTTATGTTCACACTTTCACGTTGACGGTTACAGATGAACGTTTTCGTGCCCAGGAAACCGTGCCGAGTTTATTGTAAGCATCAAATGATCGAAAATAATTTTTTTCCGAGTTTGTTTTCAGAAATGCATTAGGTTTTGAAGCCCGTACAAATGAAAGTTATATAAGGTCGCGTTATTTGCCATCGTACAAACACGTGTGTGAATAATGCCCATTCATCGATCATATTCGGAAGAACGATATTTGTCTGGCCCCAAATTGTGAGAAAACAAAAACACGAATTTACGTTCGAATTCGTACGATTAGTAGGATAATTTATGCGCATTTTCATCAAAAGCTATTAGGCAAAACGTGATAAAAAGCATTTATTCGGACGCGTGAAGTTGCAACGCAAAGTACCGCACCAATTTAAACTTATAATTGGTATGAAAATGGCGAGCAAAAAATGTGTAAAACGACAAACTTTTACTCGTTCGTATAATCGGTTCGTAAAAGTACGCGGAATAATATTCGAAGAATGGAAAACCCATATCTATGTAAGCGTGTTCCTTGAAAATTAGCCCCGTATTACCCATAAGTAGTATACACAAGCCTATACCTATATCGCGCGCATGTCCTCTTAACTAGTAGGTAGAGGTACCTAATGTTTTGCCCATCATTGCATTAATTCCTGGGCTTATTTTATAATGACTCTGTTCGCGAATTTTAAATTTTCAATTAAGACTAGAAAATTGTATCTATTTAGTGTGGTATTACTTTACGCATGAGTACGTATTACCTACTTATCTATAAAAATATTTGCTATAATCCACATGCAGAGAACCTACATAAAACATAGCTTTCATCTTATTAATGAGTGCTGCGTACCTGGCTATGTGCTATTTGAGACAAGGTGTTTCACAAATGGCGGAATGAATTTCTTACTGAAAGTTAGGTAGAATTTTTGAATGACTATTAAGTTCACAATTATTCAATTTTTCCTATTTTCAACTTTATACTAATTTTGATACAAAAAATAGACACATATGGAGTGTTTCCACCACAGAATAATCCCCCTTCAACAGCAACATGGACAACACTCATCTCAATTTCATGTATGGTTGTTTGCCTAATCCTGGAATTGTGGAGCCCGAATTACATGTAACGCCAAACAATTACCTATCTATGCTGCTCAACAATGTTAATCAGATGTTATTCAGAAGCAACGTCCATTCTTAATCTTATATCAGAAATTCAGAACTATACCTGAGGAGTTGTGTGTTTGAATTATTATTGTGTCAAATCACTCCTAAAAAAATGTTCAAAAAACTTCACTTAGGTATAAAACTGCCCGAAATTCATGTGTTGTATTCAAATAGCGTAACTTTGGTTGTAAGTCCCTTTTTCTCTCATATCATGTTGTTATATAAATTCGTCCCAGTTTCAAAAAACAATTTTTTTGATTTTTTTTTGAGAAATTTTTCAGAATTGAAGCAGGCCACATAACTTCCCAACTTATTTTTAGATTTTTCAAAAATTAAAGAAAATTTATAAAAGTTGAATGCAAAAATTCCAAAATACTTGTTCAACTTTTCGCAACCAGAAATTGAGTAAAAATAGGTAATTACCTACCTACTTATTGAGTGTAGAAATGTTGACGAATTGAAAGAATTTTTAAAATGCTAAATAATGGCAAATGGATGGCACAAAACAGAACGTATAATATTATCACACCAAACTAATATACTCGTAGTTTATTTTAGAACAGTTCAAAGCGCCGCTCGACGCATTTATCGAACACCTTGTAGTTATGCGGTAAAGGAGCAATAAAAACGAATTATAAACCGAATCCCTCTCGCATTTATATTTTCTCTGAAAACTCAAATTAGGTATTCGCTATCGATGAAAATGTCCTGATAAAGCGCCACATTTTCACGCTCCATGATCCCCTTCATCGAGAGCGACCCTTACACCTCTTACACGGCCTTTGTGGCTTCAAAAGCTCAACGTTAATTTATGATAACGTTTATCACGGTAATATGATTTGTCTTTCTTTTTGTGTAAAAAGGTAAGTAGTATAAATTTTCTAAAAATGACCTGTTTCGAGCTTCAATGGTTATGTAATTTACAAGTGCGCATTTATCGTCGTCTTTCCGCCTACTTTACTTTACAATAATTTTCACCTGTAGATGTTTGCGTAACGTTATATGTTTTTGTTGACACACACACAAACGTATTTTCATTTTTTATGTTTTACAATAATTGTAAAATAACTTTTGAATTTCTTCTTTATCAGATTTCATCATAAATTCACCATTCAGTTATTGTTGAATTTTTCGAACGAAGATCGATAAAAACTTTTTATGACTCAAAAAATATCTAAATTGGTAAGAATAAAATTTTTAAAATATAAATCTTGGGCCCTAGTTTTGGCACAAAATTCTTCAAAAAAGCTCAAAAACAGTTTTGATAAAAATTTTTGATAATCTAACTCATTTTTATGGGACACATGGGTCATTCCACGTCAATTGGACCAAGAAGTGGTAGGGGGTTCGGCGATTTTTTTGAAATTTTTCCCGTGGAAAGACCTTTCGAAGGGATGACCAATGGCGCTAATTGCAGCCCTCTAGTCCATTTTTAAAGGCAGGCAGGGGGTGTCAAAGTTTTCAGAGAACCTAAAATATCATACATTTCAGCAGTGGATTACTCGATAACCGCGATACCTACCAAAATGAAACATTCACCAATAGTTAGGGGTTCTGAAAGGCTTTTGGGTGATATCATAAAAATCAGTGTTGCCACTTTTTTTCGTACAAAAAATTAGCTCAAAAAGTTTCAAAACGTAGTTTTTATATCGTTCTGACTCCCAAAAATTCTGAAAAAAATACATTCTGAACAACTTTTCATGCTGAACAACATATCAAAAAATTGGGATGGTAACATGTTGCAAAGTTGATTTTAAAAAATTTACGAAAAAATTCGAATTTTTGATTTAAAACATGAAAAAAAGTTTTGATAGGCGAAGTTGACCCATTTGACTCCAATTTTTACGTATCAGTTGAGAAAGTTGAAAAAACTCTTTCATTCGATGAAATGAACTCCTCACAAAAAAACCGAAACTCGAAAAAATTCAATTTTCAATTTCAAACATCAAAAAAAGTTTAAATTTATACAGTTGTCTCATTTTGGCCTCTTTCTGATGTATTTCATGAAAAAGTTGATAAAAATTACACTCACAACAAAAAGATAAAAATTCGTTCATTTGGAGTTCATTTCATCGAGTGAAAGAGTTTTTTCAACTTTTTCAACAGATACGTGAAAATAGTTCTGACTTTTGATCTATTTAAAAATTGTAGTCCAGCTTGACTGTTGATAAATTCTGAGCTATCGTAACTCTCCCATTTTTTTGGTGATTTCAAGAGTTTGTTATTTGTTTCCATTATGAGAAAATTTTTAATTAATTTTCAGTACCTAATACTCCTAATCATTTTAGATACGTAATTGATGCATCTTTGAATCCTTTGAATCTGCACTGCGTTTACGATATTATCCTATCAACTTTTACGCACAAAAAAACGTGGCCTAATTTTTACGGAGGTTACTTTTGTCAATAGGAAGGATTCAATTCAGGATTAGAAATTTTATGAGATGTCAATAGGTATACGTACCTAAGATGGAACTGATGATTATAATTCAATTTTAGATGCTCTTTTGTTCGTACTGCCATTACTATAGGTAAGTACCTACACTTTGCAAAAAAATAATCATAATTTTCCCTAAAATAATGAAAACCTCAGTCATGGAATATAATATAGGTAATGTTTAATGCAAGTTCACATATATGTAAGCGGTTGATTTGACTTTTATACTTAATTAGAAAACACTGTCACGTGGATATCAATTTACCTAGGTAAGGTTATTACGTAGCATAAGACAGAGAAGCGAATTATTTGGCGAATATGTCACAACCAGGTTGGTAAAACCAAAACGTTTTTGTCTGGTAATTTCATTTTTGCAAAGCATAAATTTTAATTTTGCGAGACCAAGTTCAACATAAAAAAAGCGGTATTATTTTAGGGACTTTACTAAATGCCTTTGCGATATTAGAAAGACTAGTGCAATGCACATGGTAGAGTTGTATGTAACACGTGCGTATAATGTCAGAGGTGAAGTCGCGCCGATTCTTTTACGGGTATTTTACTTTGTTAGATATGGACGGGCAAAAGAACGGTAAGGGATTCGTTGACGTAATAAGAACATTTTGATCCTGACCCTTTTCACTTCTTTCGTTTATAAGAAAATCCATTTTAAATTTTGAAACGAATTCCGTACAACAACGAGAATGTGTGATTTCATTTTTCAAAATTGAATTTTCCATATATAATATAGAAGATAGATAGTAAAGTAGATGGAAAACAAAAAGAAGCAACACATTCGCAAAACTTGTACATACGCGATGGTGGGTAAATAAAATAAAAACCGCTAAACCAATTTGACGAGTTTCAGCATAAAAATAACAAAATTTCATTCATATCTGTACATTATCTCACTCGATGTAAAACAAGAAAAACTCTGTAAAAAACGGTACGAAAAGAAAAAAAATTGCGTATTTCAAATTCAGATACAATTTTAGGGCAAAACATTTTACGTATCAACCAAATTATAGGTAGGTACAAGTCGATTAGGGGGAAAAACAGACAAATTTTTATTGGTTCATTTCATCTAAATAGGTAAGTCCGAGACTAAAACATTAGCTGAATTACCTACCAACAATTTAGTTTTGCAGCTAAATAAATGACTTTATAATAAGGATTACTGAAATTAATTAGGTATATAGATAATGAGCAATAAAATTAATCTATTGAAAATTTAAATGCACCAGTTGCACTCAACTCAAATGATTGGATTATATTAAAATTCAAGATACAAGCGAAGTTCAATCAGAAGAATTGATTTTTTCTGTATAATGAGCTTACTTATACTAAGTATATCTTCAACATAGGATACTGTAGAAGTTATCGAAAAAATTTCGTTGGTAGATAACTAACCTAATATTTTTTTTTCATCATCGAGAGTTTTTTCTTCTATTTTTTCCCCATTTTTCGTCTGTTAAATTATTCAAAAATCACGTTTTATTGACTGGTTGTCGTTCAATTGTAAACCTTAAGTCAAATGCTTACCGTAGAAATATCGCTGAATGTGAAAAATATAATGCAAATTGATGAGAATTTTAATCGTTGACTCGAGTGCAATAAGTTGAAAAAAAAGCAATAATATATAAATTGAATTAAATAGTTATTTCGTAACATTATGATTAGTTCTCGGGGTAAAAAAATCAACATCGAGCTTGCGATGAAGATTAATTTATTGAAAATAGGATGAGAGAATTATAGATAGATATCTTACCTACTTACTTTTTAGATTAAACAAATACAAAAGAAAATCAGTTGGTTAGGTACCCACATTAAATGGGTAGGTACATAAAATGTTCTATATAGAAAAAAAAACACCTTTTGAATTTATGCACCTCGACTTATATACCCACTAAATGTACACTGAAGAAAAAAGTAGTCCGTGTAGTAAAAAAAATATTCGCTTAAATGACAATACTAGAGAAGTAATAATAATAAAAATAATAAAATAAAATACTAATGCAGCGAAAGAAAAGTTGAAAAATAAAAAACAAATTAAGTCTATTGTTTTACGCTTTTCGGCTACATCTCTCATTTTATAATAGTAATACGTAAAGAGTAAAAAAACCAGATAGCAGAACCATAGTATGTGCTACTGGAAAGAACGAAATAAAGTGGAAAAAAACGGTTAATAGTTTAAATGGAAATGGTCTTTATTGAATGTGAAGTTGAGTGGAATGAAATGCAATTATAAATTATTTTTAGTAGCAAGCAAAAATAACGAGATGAGAGGAGAACGAGGTGCGAGGATTTTCAAAGCGGTCCATTCAACCCTAAACAATGTCACAACCATTAAAATTAATCGGTCGTTTCGTTGAAGGTGTACCAGAATTATTTTTTCTGGATTTCTTTTTTTTTTTTTATTTATTTATTTTTTCCTAAATCAGAATGAATAATTTGGAATAGTTTTTTTTTATATATATAAAAAGAGACAATTCGTTGGTAAAAAGGCCACAGCCATTATGAAATTACTTTTTAAAGGGTAATTTTTACCGAAATATAGCGAGATTTTGTACCTTATTCTCAATATTCATGCAATTTATGAACTTAATGATAACGAAATATACCTAACCAATTTGTTCATAATTATTTGGGTTATTTGAGTATATGCTGAACCATTTTCTCAGCAATAGAAATTAGAATTTACAAGTTAGGTAGGTGGTTAGGTACTATTTTCCCTACTTTGCTCTACTTCTAACTGAAAATACTTACTGAATTTTGCACAAAATAAAGTTGATTTTTAAAAATATCATGCTATCGAGTGCAGGATCGTTGTTGCAAAGGAAGCTAAAATAAGCTCAAAGCAAATGTCATTTTGGCTTTCTGCATAAAAAATCAATTTGTGAAATGCAGAAAAATTATTGAGTACGATCAACGTACAGTTTTTAACATATTTTCCAATTGGTTTTAAACGTTTCCCAAAGTACATACAATGCCACTGATCGATTATTATTTGATTTTTTTCATTCACATTACTTACCAGATTTTCTGGCCTATTTAGGAAAATTCAAACCTCTGAACACCCTTCAAACTTTCAACTAGGCAATCAAAATTACTAGATTGAGAAAAAGCCACAACTCGATTTCTAGCTGCCCACAGTGATTTTCAAGCTTTTTAGAGAAATTTATAAAATTCTGATGCAATCGAAGATCGCGTTGGAGCCTCCAGAATAACCGAAAACGGCGAAATTTAGTTCGAGGGAATCGAAATCAGTTTCAGGACCAATGTTCGTCCTTTTTACAGAATATAAATGCCTGTATAATATATTTTTTAAACGCACAAATCGCCAATTTTGAATTTTCAAATATTCGCCAAACATCGAAAAATCGATTTGGGTCGCTGAAATTTTGTAAGTATGGCGGTTTTGAAGGTCATGCTCCTTCCAAAAATCGCAATTTCGTTCAAATCGAAGGCGGACACCAAGACACGTTCACATAAAAATCAATTAATTTTTTAAAGCTCGACTTTTTTTTCAAATTGGCAAAAAAATGATACAAGATTCAAAAGGTAATTATAATTAATTACCTATTGGGCATGTTTTTTTGAAGTTAATTTCAAACAGCCAATTTTTTTAAAAATTCCTACAATCTTGAAAAAACTACCCAATAAGAAAAAACTTGCTCTATATATATATTTTTTTCAATTTCTTCGTAATTTCTCATTTCTCTCAATTCCATAATAAAAACTGTCATATTGGCTTCGTCAGAAACGTTTATAGAGCTCGCATTTATGGTATTGAAATACATAAAACAAACAAAAGTTTCATCTTCTCATGCTTATTATTAACAGAGAGAAATGCTGATTTATTCGAAGTGGTATTCAGTTCGTTCGAATAAAGATGATATTCTACGTATTCTTAACCAATGTTGAAAATGGAAGATTTAGATGAAAAAAAAAAAAAAAAAAAAACGAAGAAGAAGAAATACCTAACTCCAAATAAATAGATAGGCATGTCGTTATGTTGACCAGTTTATCGTATCATTATGAGGCGAATGAACATAAATTATAAATGATTCATTAATCACAGCCCTAGGCTGTTCTGCTTCAGGATCTACTGTAAAACTCTCAAAAACTGTTATGAATAATACATCAAAGCACTTTCTTGCTCTTCTTTTGTACAGAAGGTAGTAGGTACCTAGATAATATTATATAGGTACGTATGCAGTTTGATTAAAAATCTTCTATACCTATATTCATGTATGAATTCATTATTAAAATAGAGGTGCCCATTCTACCCCCACCAAGAAGCGAAAAAAACGATTTGGTTCTTGACAAAAAGATACGGTAGATATTCAGACAGAGCTGTAGATAACCGGGTAGTAATGATGTTAAATAAAAGAAATCTGCAATTTAAAAATGACTTATGTTGTCAGATAATACGAGTATCTTCTTACTATAGGTACCTTTGCGTATAATAAATGTTGTCTATGCATAATTAAAAAAAAAAAAATGCACACCTATATCATATTCATTGTGAAAAATCACCGCTGTAAAATGATACCTGTGTAAGAATTTAGCTAATTCTTTAAGTAACCATTTAAAATATGCATGTAATATTATTTTTCTGACTCTTTCAGGGAAAACAGGTACTATATACACCTAAGGTACGTGTTCTATTAGTGCGTATACGTGTAGGTATACATATTTTTGATAAGATTTTTCGCTGTTAGAATCTTAATTCAAAAAATGCACGCAACGATAAATGAAAAAAAAGAGAGAGAAAGAAATAAGGAAAGGAATGGAAAAATGAAAAAAAGAGAGGGCGAGAGAGAGAGATTGATGGTAAATATATAGAGGAATAAAAAAACACGAAATAAAATTTCTAGCTAGAATAACTCGCGTTCAAGACACGAACTTTTAATCAATATTAAAGTTATCGCTATAAACCAATGCTAATCCTCCAATCATGCGTTTCATTATAACGTACGCGATATATCGGGGTAGACTTGAATATTTTATAATTGCCGTGTGGCAAATATTTATTTAGGCAATATTATACCTCTAGACCTAGCTAATCGTAAATTCGTACTAGAATACGCGGTGATTTAGCAGATTAGAAGAAGAATTACTCGCATATACAGGTATCTAAGTATAAGGTAACCTTAACCAAAGAAATGACAGAAAATTTCAATATACTTGATACCTACTTATATCAAGATGATTCCAAGTATCATCAAATAAATATCATCATTACTTACTAATTTTACCAGTGTGGATATATCAACAACACAGAAGATAGATTATTAAAGTACCTATTCTTATTATTTGAAATTATTCTCCAGAAAATGCAAGTACCTACTTTTGAACGTAGATGAACGTAATGTGACCAGAATAAGTTCAGTATAATATAAAAGTCAGTGCATTAATGAGTAATGTTCGCAGAAGTAGGTACTCATATTAAAAATTTTCCTCAACTTACTGAAGTTGGGATACGAAGTGTGATACTTCTAATTACAATAAGTATAGAATATCTTATACTATAAGGAAATGAATATTTTAAGAAGCTATATATGCGTTTGTTTTTATTACGCTTTTTCACGAATGAATGATATTAAAAAAAATTAAGTGCCATTATTTAACGGAAGGCTGAGTAGGCAACGTAGTTTGTGTAAAAGACAAAAAGACTCTCGGATTTTCCACGTTTTATAGCGGCTAGAGGGTAGTTAAAAAAGCATTGAATTTATTGGCACTAACCCAATTCTCACATTTCTTCATTAACTTATATTTTCTCCCTTTTTTCGAACTCAATTTGCTACTTTCAAAGATTTTGCAACTTCTGTTTCCGTTTTTAATTTTCAACGTGTTGATCGAATTTTCAAAACAGTTATAATAAGGTAACGTGAGGGGATAGAGCAGCATATTTCTTAGATTTTTTGTATAGCATATAGCTGTTTGGCTGATTGGCCTGGAAAGTTCAATTTTAGGTTTTATGTACTTATTTTAGCTATTGTTTGCAAATATTTTTCACGAGGCGAGGCCCTGAAAAAATGTTACAATGTTTCTTAATGTTTAATCTTATAATGTTGATAAACGAAATGAGGAAAAAAACTCTCATCATTATTAAAAATGCATAAAAAATCGACAAATCAACTATGAATGCTCAAAATTTGGACCTGAGGCGTGCGCAATACACACTTTCAGTGAGCCAAATTTAAACTCAATTGAACAAGAAGGTTAGTATGTAAAATTTCACACAAGAAATAGGAATGCCTCGATACAGCCAAATAAGTTACTAAGGATGGCGAAAATTTGATTGTAAATAATCGTAGGTATACGCGTAAGAGTAAATTGCAAATGTAATATTAGACTTTGAATTATTCATTCATTTCGATACAATTTTTCACTGTAGGAAGATCCCGATAAAACGTCAACCGAAGTATTGAAACGAAATGTTGAAAGCGTACGTGGAAACAAGATAAGCATTATAAATTTTTGTCTATAGGTGCAACGATAAGAAAATTGAGCAAAATTAAAAGACAAAGAATGTCGAAAAAAAAAGCGGTAGGGACCTATTGAAAAACTTTTTTCCGGGTGAAATAAGAATGCTCGGACTGCCTGTTAACTCCCCTTCAGAGACACTTTTAATTAAACATTTCCAGCAATGCCGCAAAACGAAACAAAACGAAAAATTCTGCAGGACTTGACAGAGCAAAAATCAGAAAAATTTCCCAAGAGCGTAGGTATAAATGTAGGTAATCTATGTACTATAATTTTGGTGCTAATTCGAGTTTATTTTCAATGCAATAGGAGTATAAATTGTGATGTGAAAAATATGTAGGTCCAGGTACCTAATTCAATAGATTTCGCGTCAAGTATCGCAGTTATAATAACAAACTGTCACCACATTAGGTACAAACATTCGTTATGTATTCAGCTATAATATAGGTACACGTAAGATATAGGTACATGAGACATTATTTGATGATGGATGAAATTTCGGTGAATTCTCCGCATTTCGTCGATTAATTACAAAGGGGTAAAAAGAGGATAAGTTAAAGAAACAAGACAGACAGAACCCTCTTATTTTATCCAACCAAAACTCCCCCGAGAGAATGGCTCTTTATCTCACCGTAAACTTTCGTTTAATAGCCTCGTTAACTGGTGCACTTTCCCATCATTCTTACGCTTCAATTTATTCTTAAAACAACCATATACCGCCCTCTCCAATTTCTTAAGACCTTTTAAAATAATTAAAACCGCTAAAAAAAACTACTTATAGCCTAAAAGAATAGATATTAATTTTTTTTCTTTTTTCATTTCGTTTCTTTTTATTTTACTTTTTTCAACGCGCGAAATAAGACAATCGGCCATATAATCAATATTTCGAAATAAAATTACCTCGAGAAGTCGAATTAAGAGTACAAGTGTTTCGCCATTACATAGGTTAAGGTACCTAAATATACCAAATAGAATCGTGAGTGTAAGTGCATGTACCTGTACAATGTAGGTATACATCGATAATGCGAAACATGTATAAAGTTTACAAATTTTCAACAACCGCGAGAATCTAAATGTTAACGATTTAATGTAATAATAATACTGCGCTTTTACGCTTCAAGATTTCAACTTTCAAGTGTAGCTACGTATAAAGCGCGACCACAATACGAAAATTAATAAGCAAATGGTTTGCAAAGCAGGTTGCACTAGGTACAAAATTATTTCAGCAAACGAGAAACGCTTTTGTTTCAAATTTTCTCAAAACGTTCGTAGACCGCAACAAAATGTGTAGGTAAGTTAGCTAAATAGATCAAAAGTATGGTACATATTGAATTTAACAAGAAATGCAAATAAACCCAAGTATAAGCCAGAGCAGAATATTACCTATGTTATTGTAGCGTAGAATGCATTCATGTCGATATAGGTAAGCTTAGTTATGTCCTATACCCCAGTATAACAGGCACAAAATTCCCTAATGTAGGTACGAGTATGTTTACTTACAGTGTGACGGTGGGTAGGTCTATAGGTACAACAATGTCATAACTCATATTTATAATTATATGTTTGGGTACCTAATGCAATTGCAATTGTAAGTATTGGTATTATAAAAGCAACCTGTATAAATGAATCGTAATTCATACGCAAATATTCGTGAACAATTCAAACATTCGTATTTGTTACCTATCTAACGATATTTATTAGACTTAGGTACAACCATTTTATTATTTCTTTTCAATTTCCAACTTTCTTTTTTACAGCAGTAACTTTTTTCTGCACTCGCTGGATGGTCGATTGGCTAAAATATGTCGAAAATATATCAGGAACGTAAAATGCTGTGTATAGGTACCTCTTTAAAAGAAAATTCAAGTTAAATACAAGCTGATTTGTAGACATGTACAGATAATACTCATTTTATTCACAAGGAAAATCACTAAAAATGTTGACTTCAATTTCAATTAAAATTGAAATTTTTTGAAAAAAAAAAAACATTGATATAGTCAATATTTCTAACAACTGAAATGGCTCTTCAAATTGATTTTTCGAATGTTGCCAAATGGAAAACTTTGAAAATAAGAACTTTCTTCTGCAAAAATTTCACATTTTTGAAGTAATTTTGTTTTTTTTTTTTGTAAAATTTATGAAGCTTCATTTCCAAAACTCAATTCTATCATTTCCAGCAGTGACTGAAACTTTCAGAGAGAGATTTGAATTTCCTCTGAGAGTATTCAAAATTCTATTTTTTTTTTCAGCGACATTCGTCAACTTACAATTTTATCATTTTCAATATTTTTTTATTTATAACATTCGTACCTGAAGTGTCCAGCTGGAATTCGTCCAAAAGATGGATTTTCAGATTAGACTTCTTGAAACTATAAGTAGAAATCAAGTTTTAGCTTATCAATCAAATTTTCACGTCCTTGGTAGAATTTCAAAATTTTTATGATGAAAATTTTGTTTGAATAGAAGTACCTTACAAGCGGACTTCTCAAGGTGTACGTCTCCGATTTGAACGGCTTCGTGATTTTTGGAAAGAGCGTAGTCTGGGACCCCTATAACCAAAATTTCATTTTCTCAAATTGGTTTTTCAATTTTTGAGGGATTTTTGAAAATCTAAAATGGATCGTTTTCGTCTTTTCAGCAATTTATGCTTTTAAAAAAATACAATATTCATGTGAAAATGATGAAAAATTGTCTTAAAATCAATATAATCATCAACTTTGACTATTCCCTCTTAAATTAAGATGCTGTCCAAAAAACTCATGGTATCTGCCAAGAAATCGGCCCACACACGTGGATAACCTCATTAAACAGGTAGAGAATAAGGCAGAATTTGATTTTTAACTGCCCAAATCAATTTTAATATCTTAATGGTATCATGCTAGGGGATCAAGAATGCTGGAAATGGCAGAATTCAGTTTGGAGGAGATTAATTTCAGGTCTAACTTCCATTATTTGCACTGAGTAGATGCATTTTCAAAAAAAATATCGAATCCATCAAAATGGTCAATTTACAATAAGATTTCCAAAAATTTAGAGTTTCAGATCATGTTTTTTCCGAAAATCGCGATCTCGTTTGAATAGGAGACCGATACTTCAAGTGGTTCTCTTGCTGTTGCTTCCACAGAGACTGAAACAACTGACCCACCTCTTCATAATGGGTAGCAGTTTAAAATACATATAGATGAATACGTACTGCAAGGTGTACTTCACCAGCTTCTGAATTTAGAATACGAATACCTATACTCCATCGTATGATATGATTCTTCAATCGAATCAGAATTACACACCTCACCTAACTAATTCAAATTACCTACTTACATCAAAAGGTACATTGGATTACCTACAGTACCTACACGTATCTAATCGCATGTAAGTAATTACCATACACTTAATTTAATCAGGTCGTTTTTCAAAAATTAATCGCATGCAATTTAATATGACAGAATCAGATTACCTACCTATGTTTCTTTTTTCTTTCTTAAAAAAAAAAATAAATAAAAAAGTCGAGTAGGTATTTTTTTCTTTATAATGTAAGCATTTATATTGAATGCATCTAAGGTACCTATATACCTACTCCAAATACCAAAAATATAGCTATGGAATTGGAAAATGGTGGGATTAATCATATTGATGAGGAGGTGAGATACGCTTAATGGTGAATTGAATCAATGGGTAATTGCAGCGGTTTCAAAAGGATGTACTTAACTTACTGATGTTTCCCTCACATTCAAACAGAAAACAAAAAATTCCACAAACGGACCTCGTATACATGATAACATTGATAACGCACGAATCCAATCTCAAATTTGCATCGCAGACTGAATTACAGTAAAGGCGCCGGCGCATATTAATACTTACTCAAGTATAAGGACTTGAAATCACTTAACGTTATCATTCCCAAAGGGAAAAAAATTATAGGTAGGTATCAGAACGTGTATTTTCATTTCTAAGCGGCTCTCTAAACACAGATACATTTATCCAGAACTCGAAAACCTGGAAAATCTCGAGGAAAACGGAAGAAGAAAAAAAAGAGAAAAACGCTAGAGGAAATGTGTTGTTTATTTTTGCGTTTTAAATTGGCGTAGGGTAAGCAAATAAAAATTATTGTTAGCATCAATTCCCCCTCGTTTTATTAATATTATCAACATGCGGAAGAGGGTTAAAATTTTTATGACTCTACTAGCACGATGGGCGTTCTTCCCGTTTGTTGTGTTAGACTTTACGGAAGATCAACGCTGTCATAAATTACTTAACTCGCAGGTATAAAGAATAAATGTTAGCGGAACACGCGAATGAATGAAAATGGTAAAACAAAACAATGTGAAAATAAACAACAACAACAACAACAGTTTCTACTGTTAAAACTAGCCCCCTCCCTTGTAACTATATGCAGGTGGAAAGGTAGGTAGGTAGGTAATGCTATAGTAACAAAATAAAGTTATCGCGTAGGTAAAGTAAAAATAATAAAATAAATACAAGGATAAAATAAGCGTTGAAATTGCGAACAGAAAGAAAGAAAGAGAGAGAAGAAAGAAAAATGAAAAGTGTAGCATCATAATAATTTCTTTCATTTAAAGTCTTAAAGTATACGTAACATACATTGGTATAGGTACTCACGTCAGTTACGATGACTGATGGAAAGTTTTACTATACACGTATTATACAGGTGAGCATGCAATCAAAACATTAGGTACCATAGGTGATGATATTTTCAGTTTTTCCAATTGGTTTTTCCTACGGTTTTATGCTTCTACATACCTACAGGGTGTCCTCGCAAATTTTATTCATATTCATTTGAGTTAGGTTAATCTTTTAGACCAACTTTTTGTTTTCGAGGATCTACGAGTAGGTAACATACGAGTATGTGCACCTAGTTTTCTAAAAGGCGAACATCTACCTACATACCTACCGAAGAGATACTAACACGTAAGGAAGTGTTTTTATTGACGACGAATTGATGCAGTTTTCAAGTGTTAGGTACGTATCATCCAAAAACGAATAATGATTCGGTTTTGGCAAATCTTTTTAACAAACCAATTGATTCACTTTTTTAAAGACTTTTATAGGAATGGATTTGTTTTCAAGCGAAGCGAATCGAATCATTCACGAACGATTGATGATTGAACAAATTGATTGATTTCTTGGGGAATCATTCGCGAACGGATTAAAATTAATTTGTAGTGAATCGTTTACGAACGAATTGGGCAATTTTTAGTGAATCATTTGCGAACTCACTTAATCAATTTTCAGCGAGACATTCACAAACGAATTGATTCGTGTAAGTGACTCCTTCGCGAACGAATTGATTAATAAATTTATGAATACGAATCAATTTACTAAAAATGAATCTATGTATTCGTTCGCGAATAGATCTTTCAAAAAATTACCCAATTCGTTCGTGAATGATTCCCTTTAAGTACATGAATAATTAATACTCTCACGGACAATTCACTGAAAAATGAATCAATTTATACATGAGCACTTCGTTTGAGAACAGATCAACTTATTAGGGGTGAAATGGCACATAGATAAATTCATCAAAAAATTGAATTTCTTAAAAACATTACACTCAATAACAATCAAACTTAAAATTGTAAACTTTTTTTCATACCTCGTATTAAATACGTAAAGCTTGAAGTATGACAGAACTTTGATGGGACACCCTGTATGCTAGCGTACAACGACCAAAAAATAATACCTTCATCCCTGAGCAGTGAGCAGCGAGCATTCAAGTCTGACTTATACGAGTATTTCTCATTTCGTTTAAATTTTCATCAAAGTTTTTCCAGCTTATTATTTTTTCAACATTCGAACACACGAACAACATGAAAATATGAAAAAAAAAAACGTAGATGTGTACCTATTAATATGATATGCATGGATCTATACATTTTTGATAGATTGATACCCCACAATATTGATACTTATTTGATCATTAAATATAATAGGTATACGTTTGAATAAGTAGGTATAGGTATAGGTACGTAAATACAAGTAAATTACAGACACCAAGCCCTCCAAGTAAGTAAGTATCCAAGTAAACATTCACTTTCGGAATACAATACTGTAAAAGTCTTTCTAAAAACAAATTATTGTAACTTTATTGAATGGTAAAAATCAACAGAAAGAGCCATCAGCTCAAAAGTTTCTATTACCAAACATCCAAACGTAAACACATCGCTGGATTAATGAAATACACAGATACGTGATACGTACCGAACTCAGTGTAAAGGTATCTGGATTCTATACACATTTAATACTATCTATGCGTAGGTACCTATGTATAGACGATGCATTTGATAGGACTGTACAAAAGTTAATGTATACCAGTTTTTCACTTCGGTAATTTATAAAGAACAATGTGCATTAAGGGACAAATAACACTGAAATCCGTTTTTGCGGAATATCAGTCGACGTGATGCATTCAACAGAAAATGGCAAAGTAGAGCGAATATAATTACTGTGCAAATGTTGGAGTTTGGCATGAACTTTCACGAACTTAGTTTGAAACATAACCTAATAGTGAATCGCCTTGAAGGTGAAACATAATGCCACTTTAATTATCTACACTGCGCCTTATAAGGATTTGTTTAATGGGGATGATTTAGATATAACTGAACAGCTTATTGTTATTTAACGCCACAGTCCCAACGTCACCAAAAACTCGAATCCGCCAGCCTTTTTAAACGTTGACAAAACACGCGCACCGCGCACCTAAAACCTATGCAACTCGAGCAAAAATTTTATTACTCGAATTGCAACAATTAGTTCGCAATTGTTAAGTAGCTGTTGCGTGGTGTTAATTAAAGTCAGTAGGAGTACGAGTAACATATGTAGACCATTTCCTAACACAAACGCAATTTATCTTGCAGGTTGTGAACGTGTGTGTTATTTTGGCTAAAATTTATCAACATTTGTCAGTTGTTTTGACAAAAATCCGAAATCAGGCACACATAATTTCATTTTTTGAGATTTTTTTTAAAATGGGAAAGCTACTAGGTAAGTATGAAAAACAAAAATTTACAATGTAAATGGCTCAGAAAAATGAATGCAGAAAGCTGAAAATTTATTCGAGAACAAGAAGCTGACTCGTATAAGTACGAGGTACCTACAGACCTACACCAAAATCAGTAGGTTAGGTACATATAAAATGCATGCTTAAATATTTCATTTTGATGTGCAATGCTCGGTCACATTATATAGTTTAATTGTTTAAAACAAGCTTTACGATATCGACAAAAGTACCAACCCAGTAGCCACTTTGACTTATTTACAGTGGAGAATTTTCAAAATCTAAACGAAGAAAACACGTTGAAAATTTCTGTCTTAAAAATAATTTAAAATGAAAATCCTCGTTCATTGCTCTCTTGTAACGAATTCAGAATTTAATTTTGAAAAAGGCAATAAGTTATATTTTAATAACGAATTTCGACAAGAATTTGTTATAAGTAAAAGAAAAAAAACATCAAACGCTGTTATATTATGGTATCATTTATTAAGTTTGAGTAAGTTAAATTTAGAGAACGAAAGTTACACGGCGTCGGTGAGTATTATTAAATTTTGGTGAAATAAGATCGACATTTTTTCGAAAAAAAAATTAAAATTATAAAAAAAAAGTAAACCAATGAATAACCACTTAAGCTGAAAACTTGCTTATTTTTATCATTATTGAATGATTTTGTTGTATAGGTAAGTACGAGATATACGACCTAAAATAAAGAGACAGAATAATAAAGATTTTCAGTTTGATGATTGAAATGCTTTCAAGGCTACGTAGTTGCAAATAGAAAACAAAATAGAAATACCTACCAAGTCAAATTTGTGTAAGTGTTGAACATTCAGAAAATACATATAACTATAAATTCTTTATCTCTGTATATTTTGTGAAAAAAAACTATCCATTTGCATAAGTTTCTGCACATTATTTTAAAAGCAAGACAAACATTATAACTTAGGTACCTACTTTAGGATGGATTATGAGAAAAAAGAGTCAGAGGATTTTGATCAAATTCAGTGGAAGGGTTCATTTCGAGTTAAAAGTCACCCAGAAATTATATAATATTAATAATCCACGTCAAGAGGGGAGATATGGGCTCTCAAAAAGAGGCATTTCCGAAAAAATAATGTGTTTTCCGCTGTAGTCCTACCCAAACTGTTTTGGGAAAAGTGGTGCGATTACAAAAGATAAGTGATATTGGTACCATCTAATCCAAGACCACTTTTGGGGTTCTACTGCGTGGATAACAATTTGCAAGTTGTTCATTTTTGGGCTAGGTATACCTATTTGTGTACTGGGTAGAAATATTTTCTTATTCCCAAATATAAATCTGGCTGAGTAAGGGCTTTTCGGAGAGCCTATATCTCTCCTACAGACACACTTTTGAGGATATATTTTTTTTTGTGACTTTTAACTCAAAATGAAGGGCTTTGCAGAATATTGTCGAAATCTTTCAACAGTGTAGGTAGAAATATAGACTACCTTAACACGTTTTAGAATACCAGAAAAGATATATACCTATACCCATTTATTCATATTTACAACAAAATGCAGTTATGTTATACCTAGACCTACCTAATTATATATCCAGCTGTATTCAAAAAGAAAACACTGATCATTATCGATCAATAATGTAAAAAATTTGAATTGAATCTATTACCATTAAAAACAAACGACATAAACGTCTCGTAGAACATACCAAAAGATGCACACGATAACACTGATTGATACCTACAGATTGATTGATGCTCAATGCAGTATAAAACCATCAAGTTTTCTTCATGACGAATCATTAAAATAATTTATAGGTCCATGGTTTACTCACACAGTACAAAAAAGGAATTATTGGTATTCGCAGGTAAATACCAACTTTGGCAATGCGAAAATAAACCCTGAAATAAAAGTATTGCGTATAATGTATGAAAGAGATATCGATCTAAATTAACTTAATGAATAATTGTTACCAATTAATTGACATTTTACGGGCAGCGGCGTTTCAGCGTTTGGCATTTGTATAATTGTCCACTGAATATTCAAGCCGCCAATAATCGAGATTGTTGGAAAAGTATCTCGTGCTGTATTTTAGTATTGTAGCTTTCTGCGTTTAATTCACGAAAGTTTTGATCCGTTTTGTTCAATTCTTAAATTATATATATATTTTTGAAAAGCTATAGTGCCAATTGTGACATTTTACTGCAAAAAGTAACATTTTTTGAGTCTCCATGAAGTTTGCATTTCAGGGTGTAGATGAAGGGAAAAACAAAAAAGAAATATTGGTCTTTTAATTGGAATACGAGACTTAAACAAGACAAAGAAAAGGCCACGTTATGTCTTCTTCGGCCGTCCCATACTGAGCATCAACTTCTTTTTTGAAAAATTCAAATTTAAGCACAATGATATACCTACACTAAGAAGCTCATCTCTCCGAGAGGTAGCATGAATTTTCAGCTACCCATGCAAGGTTTCAAATTGTTTCGTAGCTTTGTTGAAGCCTATATAAATATGCTATTTCAATTTCAAGGATGGTATTCTACTTATGATGGCGCCTCTTCTTCATCTAGAATATTTCAATTCTGTAGAACTACGTCGAAAAAATTTTGCTTCCTACTTCACATATCACTATACGAACAATGCAGAATTAATGACGCAGAAATCTGAGAGCGTTTTTTTCGGCATACCTGGAGATTTTTTTATCGACACAAGAGTGGATGAGGATCGAAGGATTTTTACCTATTATAGAAATGTCACAAAAAAAATATTTAAAAATTCTACTTGTATCCACGCTGGACATAAATTTGCGATTATACTTCTTAGTTTTGCATATCTACTCGTATACATAATGTATTTCACTCTAATCTTCATTCCCAATTTGTACAGATACATTACAAGCATAATGATAGCCCTGTTCTTGATAATGTGGTGCAAGTTGGACATGTACCTAAAATGTAATACTGACGAAAAGGTTACAGGTTAATCGGCCTGTGGTTGGCGGCAAAAACGATTCCAGTTTCGGTTTCCAAGTCTCGAAAGATAAATTTTTCGCCTTAAGCGCCTATGCATAACGACGATATCCGGTTTTATCGTAATAAGAGGCCTACACAAGAAAAATAAGTGTCCAAATCGGCGGCTAACTTGTGAAGAAATTACATAAAACTGGTATTCGTTTGATTGTTTTCGAAGGGTATAATTTATTTTTTAACACGTCGTGAAAATGAAATACGCGGGCGTTACGAATGAGTTTTCAGCTTATATTTACAAACAAATTTATCATTAAAGACATCCGATGGAAATAATTAACGTACGTGGATAGAATATTTTTCGTCTATTTAATTAATACCTTTATAAAATCTTAATGCAAAAGAATTGATATATCCGAATTATGTGCATAGGCAGAGGCCTACGTAAAATGCACACGCACACCTGAGTATTGTCTTATAATGAAGATATGTATCTTATTTTTTGATACTATCAGGAGTGAAGATAAAGGTGTGTGGGGTGTATTTCTTTTTTATTTTTGAAATAACTGAAATAAATAATCCAATTTCAAAAGTCGTCTGAATCAAATCTCGTATACGATGCCCGCTACCTCGCTTCTTTATGACATGACATAGCCGAGCTGTAGGTATTAGGTAGGTACCTGATATAGAATTAATATGCCTTTTGCATCCACTCTTAACCACTTACTCGACAATTTTTTTCTTCATTTTCACCCCACTCGATTCATATAGTTGTACAATTTAAACATTTTGTACTTGGGAAAAACTAGTACCTCGGTAAGTACTTGAAAAATGAGAAATTGTTCGAGTACATTCGCGTCTACATTCAAGTAAGCTAGAATAGGCATCTCAATATAGCTAGGTACCTATAATAATATAGAAGAGTACTGCACCTAACATCGAGTAAGCATAATATAACGCCTGGGTTTGCCGTTGGATTCCTTACAAATACTCTAATTAATGAAACCAAAATGAGAATTTAAGAAGACTTTGTTCCTCTCATTTAAACAACTCAGCATTTAATTAATTAAAGGCGGAAGAAAGCTCATTTTAAAAAAGTTAAACGTTCGTTTCATCAATGGTTTCCATTTCATGTTGAAAATCTCTTTATTAAACTTTCACTTTCTCGGTTCATAAGCTAATAAGAAAGTACCCAAGTGGTGTAAAGAAGTACAGTTTGCAGATATAGGCAGCATTATTAATCTGCAGGTAAACAGGTGTATTTTCGAGGGATCTTGGCATTTTATAAGGCACGTACTTTGGCGAAAGTGTAACGTTTCATTACACCAAGTTGGCCGCATTTCAGATACCCTAATGTAAATTATTTCTTTTTTTTGAAATTTTTAATAATCATTAATTTATTTCTTTATTTTAAAATGGAAGCTAAGAATATTTCTTTATAAAGGTTATTCAGCAATAGAATAAGCCCTTTTCACTAGAAACATAGGCAACTCAAAATAAACAAATAGAAAATGTCTTCTACGTTCTACCTGTCTTATAAAAATATCTGAAAATAAGTAATACATAGGAGAAATATCCTACTACATGCACAACAGGTAGATGAATAAACAGATTACGTATAAAGGGCCACAAAAATGCAATTTCATTTCGGAATAATAATTTTCAAAATGAGTGCATAAGCCCGAAATTTTGTAAGATAGGTACTACAATCGTTCTCAAATTTGAGACATTTCTCAGAAAAAGAGACCACTGTAGTAGGATAGGTACTAAGTCTCGAAGGCTTAAAGCACATAATAATTAATAAATAGTGTTCCTGATAAGTATTTTAAAACCGAAACAGTGGGCGAGAAAATTTTACGATTTTAGGTGCTTTTAAAAAGGTAAAGGACATTTTCACCTTTGCCAGAAACTTTAAGCCGATTACATTGTTTTCATTCAATTGCTAAACAATTCTAAAGTTCAAAGGTATTTTCATATAAAATAACTATAGACTAACATTTTCCAACAAAACCTTTTTTTTTTTTTTCATTTAAAGAAGGTATAGCCTAGCCACTTTTTTAGTTCAATACGCTCAAGATCTCGGTATTAAAGGTTTAAATATTATCGACGCAGGCTAACGTTTGTATAATAGGTTCACAGTAACTAGATCAAACTTTTCCAAAATTGAAAAACCAATAACAGTTTATTAACCTTTCGGGTAATGAACTCTGAATATTTCTCCTGATAGAGTAAAATGTAGTAAAATGGACCACTACCTTTTCTGGAAAATCCGGTAGCGCTCCCCAAAAATTACGAAATCAAGAAACGGAGAGGTATTACATACTGGCACAAAATTTTATCAAATATAAAAATTGAGAAATCACTTACTCGGTCTATCCAATTCGGATCGGAAATCTTCATCAATTTCTCGTACCAAGGCGCAAAATATACACATATTGGTGTAAAAAATTTGCGATAAGGAGCATAAAATGAACCCCTTGATGTATTTTAAGCAAGGTAGCATAGTCACTCCAATCGTCGGTTTGGAATATTACGACGTTTATTCGATCATTTTCATCAAAAAACATGAATCTGAGCTGGTTTTTTCGGAAAAAACACGTTTCCTTTTACAAAACTTGTGCATATCCTGAAACAGAAAAAAAAATATTCTAAATTAACGTAGGTATTACGAATTAAAATTATAAATGTTTTTCTATATGAAAGGTTTGACGCAAAAATGTATCAAAAATGCTTTATTCTTAAAGAACCATTTAAAATTCTCTCATTCTACCTATCTTTCGAGGCAAAAGACAAGGATTAAAGGGTTTTTCCCTGGTAAACTCCGCTTAGAAGTTGGTTTTGCATAATGAAAAGTAAACTCACTTTACGAAAAGTCAATAAGTAGGTGCTTGATTCGCATTTTTTTTGCACGCCTCTCGTATTTCTACTCAAGTCCTAAGCGACAAAAAGATATGTCTAAACCTACAAATTGCTGTTCGTGACTCAAAATTGGTGAAAATTGGTTCCTATGGCCTTAGAAGAGAGGTATCTCAACTGACAGAAAATTTTTTGAATCGGATAAAGCTGTACATCAAAAGAACATACCAACAAGTACAAAAATACAGGCATCACAAGTCAAAATAGCAAGTTCTATGATACATTTTTCAATTTTTGGCGAATTTTTGGCAACCAAATTTGAGCCAAAAATTCTAAAAAATTCAAGTTTACCAAATTGACAAGGAAAACTTGAATTTGGTACGTCCTAATTTTTAGTACCCCTCTTTTGATCCAAGTCAATGCAGAATCTCCAACACCATCTTTTGGAACCAGAACATTTCTCCCAAAACAAGTTGAGTAACGAGCTATATAGCGAAAAACCTATGCGATTTTTTCGAAAATGCGCCCTCTGAGGACCCAAATCTCCCTGCCAGAAACACCTACGGAGCTGACAAGGGAACTACCCAAGGTGTGACACGCCGATCGAAAAATTTTTTTCACAGGCTGATAGAGCATCAAAAAATGTATCATGAGCCAAAATTTTAGCTGCTGAGGTTCACGAGGGGGGAGGGGAACATATGGGGGTTTGAATATCGAAAAATCGCAAAGATACACAAAAAT
Source organism: Planococcus citri (assembly GCF_950023065.1). Lineage (NCBI taxonomy): Eukaryota > Metazoa > Arthropoda > Insecta > Hemiptera > Pseudococcidae > Planococcus > Planococcus citri. The sequence continues at coordinate 50,668,190 of NC_088679.1, forward strand.
ACACTGAAAAAAATATAAAAATTGAAATCATTCGGCACCCTGTTCGCTTTAGCAGCTATTTTTTTGGCCACGATCTACCATCGATGTATGACGCCTTATGGTGGACAATAAGTCGCCGCGATCTGCGTGTAACACCTTGGGGGTGAATTTTTTCCGACCCCCCCAATTTTGGGCGAAACTTTCGAAAGAAAATCTGGGGCATGTGATATATCGAATTGTATGTTTTTGACGACGCTGAACACGAATATGACGTCAAATTTTTGATTGGACCCCATCCACTGCCCCCAGCACCTCTCCAAAGGAGTAAAAGTTCAAAAAAGTTGCTGGGGGCCGTGGATGGGGTCCAATCAAAAATCTGACGTCATATTCGTGTTCAGCGTCGTCAAAAACATACAATTCGATATATCACATGCCCCAGATTTTCTTTCGAAAGTTTCGCCCAAAATTAGGGGGTCGGGAAAAATTCATCCCCATTGTGTTACACACACGGATCGAAGCGACTTGTCCACCATAAGGCGTCATATATCGATGGTAGATCGTGGCCAAAAAATTAGCTGCTGAAGCGAACAGGGTGCCGAATGATTTCAATTTTTATATTTTTTTCAGTGTATTTTTGTGTATTTTTGCGATTTTTCGATATTCAAACCCCCATAAGTCCCCCCCCCCCCGGTGAACCTCAGCAGCTAAAATTTTGGCTCATGATATATTTTTTGATGCTCTGTACTCTATCTGCCTGTGAAAACATTTTTTCGATCGGCGTGTCACACCTTGGGTAGTTCTCTTGTGAGCTAAAAAAAATTCTGAGCGGCTTTCAACTCAAAATGAAGTTTTTCACTAAATTTTTTTAAACTTTCTCTAACATTTTTGTGTTTGCGATCCACCCTAATTAGTAATTACTTAGTCACTGAGCTTTTAGTACGCAACAGATTCATTCTACGAGTAAGTGCTACTATATTATATACACCAATAAAATTATGTAGACTAACAATTCTCAAACTAATGACATAGGTAGGTAAGCGTGACTGGTAAGAAAACGTTTATCCAGCGTGGTGTCAAAAAAGAAAGACGCATGAAAAAAGAAAATTTCCTTACAGCGCGCTCGTCAGCAGCGACACGTTATACGACTATTATATCGTTGGTCGCGAGCAATTTATTCTTCATTTCATCTGTTAAAATCTGTCATATTTGTTGATGTCTCATTTATTTCCGCAACGACTTGTCGTCTAATTTATATTCCATTCGAAAAGGGATTTATGTTTCGTTTACGCATTGGTGGTGCTGTATAATGCGGCCTATAACTTTCGCTGCGATGGAGTAGACGACGCGATACCTCTCTTTACATGTATACCTACAGATATACATAAACAAAGGCTGAAATTGTAAGCACTTCTGCGCATAAATAAAATAAATATTCGGCGTTGCTTTGCAAAGTTTCAAAATTAAGATGGAGTGATTTTTCATACCTACGTACCAGAAATAGATACGTTTACGTACGTCTACGTACCTATTACATCTCGGTATATAGTATAGGGTTTTCGATGAAATCATTAAACATTCTTTTAAGAACCAACAATTGTTTTTTCTTGTTTTAGAAACAGGAAAAAGTTAGCAATAAGGAAACATTGTTCAATTATGAAAGAAAGGGGAAAAACTTTCTCATATTAGTGAAAAGTAGTGTAGGCTGGTAAAAAAAAAAAAAAAAAAAAAAAAAAGGAGACCCAAACAAAAATTATTTTAGCATAACCGATAAGATAGGTACCTCGGAGGTGCTATATACTCGTACTTTTACTCGTGTATAACGTGAAAGAAAAAAGGGTACCACGATGCTGAGGTAATTATTTAATTAGCGAATAAGTGCATGGAAAAACGAAAAAAGTCGCGATATAACTAATAAAGGGCGAAGTGAGAAAGAAAAGCATGGTAAAATTTTCAATATTTTCAAACGGTAAAAGGTGAGTGCGGGGAAAAGTTGAAAAACAAAAAAGTTTGAACTTGTTTTATTATTCATTACATAAAACGTTAGAAACTTTTAGCGAAGTTGACAGAGGACAGTGTAGCATTTCGGTATATATCTCGGTGTAGTTCATTATACATGTTTAACGATAAAAGTTGGCGGCTTATGACAAAACTTTACCAAGTAATTTATGCTTTTAAATTGACTTCTTACGGATGTTTGTTCGAAAAATAAATAATGTCTAATGCGCATTGACGTAGTATATTCTTAAACCACTATGCCACGTTATGGCGCGTCGCTTAACCATTTTGTAACGAAAAATTTACCAACAAGAATGTACTCGATTACCTTGTCAAATAAATTAATTTAAAATGTGTTCGTGCAGTTGATACCTTCGCGACTTCGATACAATGAAAATACCATCGCAAAAAATAAAAAAAAAAGCTTCGAAAAAATAACGATGAAGGGAGGAAAAAACCGTTCAAAAATGTTACAGCTATGAAAATAAGAAAGCCGCATCCAGCTCCAGCTCCTGTTGCGTCGACATAGAACGCGTTAAAAACGAGCTACGTTTACAACAAATTATTAGCCTGGGTACTTTAGTACCTATATTATACTAATTTGTAACAAAATGCGTACTTTTTCTCACTTCAGGCGAAATTTATTTCACTCTTTTGCGACAAAAAGAATTTACCTTCGTCAAACAAATTACTGAAATACCTAAACAAAAACAAAAAACAAAAAAAGAAAATTGCATTTATTTCAATTTATGGCGATGTTCCCACATTCTTTGGACAACATTCGACCTTCGTTTACGCCTTCACCCAACATACCACTACGTACTTTTGATCACGACAAGATGACTTCTCTTCGATAAACCTCCTTGGTAACATCGGTATTGTAAATTTAATTACAACTATGTACGTAAGTACTAACATGTGTGTAATGTGTTTGTTAATGGTGGACGAGAAATAATATTTTATCTTAATGCAGGGGATTTATGAATTACTACTACTTACCAACCCTGGTGTTTGTCATTTCAAAACAAACCATCGATAACTTTTTTCCGCTATATGCGTTTATTTTATTGCGTTCTCGTGTGTTATGCAGATTCCGAATGTAGATACTTAGTTACCTACCTATTTTCTAACTGCAACTAAAAGAGCTAACCAGATAATACACTATACCAATTCATAAGGCAATCTTTTATTTCAAGGAACTAGTTCCCTGACACTCTAAGCCCATGTTATCTATCAAAATAGATCTGATTACGTAACGTACTTATACTATAGAGCTATACCTACCTACATGATATGTATTTTCAAAAGTGATACCCTAATGATACCCATATAATTTGGCAAAAAATGAGCGCCAATTGGCTAATGAAGGGATTTTGAAGCAACCGGCTGACAGGGCTGTATCCATCTACTCGTGTAACGTAGGTACCTTTTATCAACTTTTGTTCAATTCTACTCAAATTTCATCAATTTTATGTAATTTTTCCGAGATTTTATTCGATGTTGCTAAGATTGGATCAATTTTCCATACCTGATTTTCAACAATCTTTTCGCGATTTGTGGCATTTTTATGTGATATTTCTTGATTTTTGCAATGTTTCATCAACTTTTATTAATTTTCAACTGGTTTCATGGCACTCTAGCAAATTTTGAAGCATTTTCAGGAAAATGTTGATAATTTTAATACCGCAATATTACAGTTATTTTATGTAGGTAAGTATGTATATCTATGTACTTAATTCTTGATTTGTAAAATTACATATACGAGGGGCAATCAAAAAGTAAGTTACACATGGCTGAAGATTTTGAACGAATGGATATTTTTTGACCAAAATTGGGGGAAGTGTAGTTCAAACATTCGACCAGACCAGACAAAATTTATTTTGCATTTGGGTGCGTTGTTCGTATTTTACAGCGTTATTATAGTGAAGTGCTAATAATAAACAATCGTCCAAAAATGATATTGGAGAAAAAATTAATTTTTTAAGCTGACAAAAGAGAAATTTATTGGAAAATTGATTGAGGACCATTCAAGACATAACGCACTAACATTATTTTGATTCAAGCAGTACCTAAATGAAGTTGATTGTTCAGTGATAATCTGCTGAACGTCGGCCTTCCACGGAGGTACTCAGCACCAGAAATTTTGCAACCATAACATGAACAATTTACAGCGCCAAATCACTTTCTAACTTGAAATAACATTAGTATGATGTGTTTTGAGTAATTCTTAATGAATTTTAGTCATAATTATTGCAATCACCGATTTTTTTTCAGCCAAATACCACTTTTGGGTTTTGTCAGGTCTGGTCAAATGTTTGAACTTTATTTCCCCCAAGTTTGGTCAAAAAATGTCCATCCGTTCAAAATCTACAGCAGTGTATAACTTACTTTTTGATTGCCCCTCGTACATGTGTTCATTAAAACACACCTACCCATCTAAGAATTGAAATTGAAAAATTATAAGCACAGCATATTGAACACTATATTACATATATGACAACACCCCTATGTGAGAGAAAAAAAGGAAAAAACACGACAATACCAAATTGCTCAAGCTCCAAAGAAATTAATTAAAAGAGAAAAGGGGAAAAAATTATTGAATACCCCCATCCCCTCTAACTGGATGTCAACTCCATAACATATTTATAATAAGCTCATAATGCATAATTTGATTATCTATTTTTTGTAACTATGTACAAGCAATTTTTCGATATTTGAAAATTTTTCGAGTTTTTTGCTTAAATTTTCAATATTAATCGTTTTAACATTTTCAACTTAGGTACCTACTCGTATTATTCGCTCTTATAATACATATTTCAACTGATTTTCAAGTGGTTTTTGCAAAATTTTGGTCAATCTCGCGGGTACACAGTGTAAATTTGACATAGAGCCCTGACATTTTAAATGTCGTTTGCAAAGGAGCCTCTTATATGTAAGTTGATTTAAATTGTTGGAATTTTCAAAAATTCACCAAAAAATTCAAAAATGAACGGCATTTAAGATTTTGGATACAAAAGCAGGACACGCTCCGCGCTCTTCCGATATAGTTTGCTATTGCTGAAATCGATGGGCGTCAGATCGAATATATGTATGTAGTTCCTTTATCTGTTCATACTTAAATACCGCTTCAAAAATTCTCAAAAAATTATCAGTGATAGAAAACACAATGAAAAACGTGAAACCCATCTTATTCGGTCTCTTTCCATAATTTAGGTCATCTTTACAATATTTTAAGTTCGTCGCTGACGTCAAAAAAACCGCTGGAAACAATTCAGGGTCATTGCACTCCAGCATGCACCTGTATTTTCTTACCAAGATTCAGTAGAACTAAACGAGAAATAGGTAGTACATATAAGAATCAAAATCCAAGTCAAAGGCTATGTCAGAATGATTACTGAGCTGGTGGATCCTTTGCCAAAACAATTCGAGCAAGGTCTCCTCTCTAGACAAAATTTTAAAATCGTGGATATGTTTTTTACTCAAGTTAATTCAATGCTTAATATTCCAAATAAACTGAAAAAACTAGGTATATAAAATATCAGGAAATCCTTTCAACAATTTTTTTCAAGTTTTTAAAAGTTTGTGTCACGGTAATTTCAAACACCTTCCTCCTCCGTCGCAAAAAACCATCCTTGTTGCATTAAAATTTGAAGTTCAGCCGTTGAAAATTCAACTTTAGTTGGTTATAATGAATAATTCATGAACACATCCATGATCTGAGAAATCAAAATACTATGAAGAGTCAACTTCCAAGTACTTGCAATAATAATCTCTGGACAGAAAATTTTTACAAAATATTTTCAAGGAGTTGAAATTCTTATATTCTATAAGAATGCAAAAGAAACTCTCAAAAATTGAAACTAGGTACATGTAAAGTAGAAACGTTTACATTCGATTAAAATTATACCTTTGAACCTTCCACACAAAAATGATACCGCCCCAAATAGTTACGCAGTTAACTACTTACGATAAATTATACAAAAGAAGCCAAAAGTTGGAAGGAAGAAAAGCTGCCAGAAATAAGTGTCACTTGGAATAGAGGCGGGTACTTCGTAAAAACTTTGAAGACGGGAATTGACCACACGAGGCAGCTCTTGAATTTTGCAAGAAACAAAATCGTAATTTTATGATGAAAACAGACTAAAATAAGTTGTAAGGAATTATCACAAACAATAAAAAAGAAAACAATGAAATGAACAAATAGGTAGCCTATGTGTATTACAGCGTATATCTTAGGTGATCCACTTTGACAACTTTCACTTACGAGCTCTTCTTTTTTCCCAATATAATTCAAATGAAGGGCGGTTTTCCAAAAGTGGATAAGTCAATTTTTTTGAAAATTGAGTTTTTCACGCCATTGTGTTCTATAGGTCGTATCTCACCTATTTAATGCTTAACCTACCCAAAATACCTATTTATTTACTCGCAATTCAGCTTTTCCGTAGGTTGCAGATCGCAATCGTTTTTCCAAAACGCGATAAGTCACAATTTATCCAGTGAACCTTTGAATTCGGTGTCAAAAATATGGGTTACATTTTTTGTACCTACTGTAATACTTCGTGTTCGTTGAAGTAGAGCTGTGAAAATTGTTTTTTTTTTCAATACTTAGATAGTACCGTAATATAGGTACTTTTTGTTTTATTTGATTGCCAAAATGGATCATTTTTGTTAAAAATACAGATTAATTTTTTTGTAATCGATTTTTTTTGGTCTTCTTCTTTTGTATCGTGATTTACAGTTGACTTACATCGATCTGCACCACTGGTTTTATCATATAAATGAAAAACTGAAAAATCGTTTTTCCAAAAGGCGATAAGTCAGTTTACTTTTTCTGCCGCAGAAGCGCTGCGAGCTCGAGTTACATCGCAAAACCCACACGTACATGTTGAGGTAGACCTAATGCAACATGCAGGACAGGTTGCAGACTCCAAGTGCATCATGGCTTCAAATGGGCACTAAAAACGTCATTTATCTCGAAATCGTGATTTTTGACTTAGGTATCGCTTTTTGGAAAACCGCCCTTCAAATAGGACGATGACTCATGAACGTTGTTTTTTTCCACAAAATGTTTAAATTATAGGGATCTCACCATTTCCAAAAAAGGCACCTACCTCCAAAACATATTTAGCAATCTGCAGACACCACTTACTTATACGGTCTATCTATATTATCAATTTTTTGAAAGAATTCAAGGAAGCCAGCTTCGGTTCAATATTTCGATCAACTTCTACCAAAATTACTTTCGAGTCGGTAAGTAGATTATAATTTAATGCGATTTCACGCATTCAAAACGAAATAAAATTTTCAAAATAATGACAACCTTGAAGATTTCGAGTTAGGTTGTAAGTATAGAGTGGTGTACATTGAAAATGGGCCTTTGGCGTTTAAAACCAAGAAAACGTTGTATTATGTAGGTACGTAAGTAAGTATTTATACGAGTATTAGCAACATTCTTCACTGTTATTTAAAACCACCACGCAGTTTTCGTTTCATTTTATTTTTTCATCTTTTATATGGTACGCGTTCCTCTCGGTTCGTTTCCAAAGCTACCTCACGTTCTTTCTGAAAAATGTTCAAACTGATATTTCCATATTTTGGTATTTTGTGAAAATATGTATTTCGAATATCTTTCAACTTGCTCGCGTAAATACTTATACTTAGGTATATTTCTTTGAAATTCGCTATAATTTTTCCTTTTTCAGCAGATTTTTGCGATTATTTCAATACTTGAGGGAAAATGAAAATTCAAACAAATGATTGCCGACTGTTTTTGATATTGTTGTAGCTATAGTGAAAACTATTTACTATGTACCTTCTGTAGTACTATTATAGGTACTTATAATATATCGAACGGATGTAGGTAGTTATTTTTATTACTCTTTTGTAAATTGTAAACGAAACGGACAAGTTCCAAGCTTAAAACAGCGATATTGTCGATAGATAACGTCGATGCGCAAATATTTGTGTGAAAGGTGCCTATATACTTACCTACTCCATCTACATAATACACATGAAGAAGAAAACGAAAAAAAAAAAAAAAAAAAACGGGTATTCGTTTTATTCGACGAATAAACCAGTTTGAAGTGACTTCGTAGCAATAATTATTACGCTAGCTTGTCCGATCAACAAACATTAATTCGAACATGTATTATAGAATATAGTGCGCACCTATTTACATAATACCATACGCGTTTTATGGGCAGATTTCCTACTACTTGACATATCATGTGAAAACATTTTCTGCCACTTTACCACCTTTACCAATCAGCCATCTTTTCAATCGCATAATATCAAAAATTGGACTTCTTTTCATAACATAATAATTTACAAACCCATAAATAATTTTTGAATTTTTTTATTATTTTTTTTAATACGTTCAACCGGTAAATCCCATAATCGAAAAAATTGAAAAAAAATGCATATCAGGGAGATGAAACGATTTCAAGATAACTCATTTCTTCAAACCTACATTTTACCTTCGTTCTACAATACTGACCAAGAACCAGGAACGTTATCCAAGGAAGACCGCAAAATGAACACTTCTTCAGCCGGTGGCATTTGTAATAAAATAAGTAAGTACTCGTACTTGGAATTGGATAACACTCAAAGCTTCATATGTTAGAGGAGAATATGGAAAATTCGGTATCTAGTACTAAAAGTTCGCCTTCGTTGAAATACATAAATTATAATGAGCTAAACGAAAAATGAAATTTAATAACATCAAGACGTTTTATTCGTGCAGGTGTGATTCACTAAGGCAACAGGAAGGTAGATGAGCCTGGTGAGTAGGAGACACATATGAAATTAGAAACAATTTTTTTCCTATTTTATACCAGTAGATACATAAATGAAAGAACTTTTCCAGAACAACGGGGGAGGGGGGTTTCAATTAAAAAAGCCAGATATCTATGTTTTTTATTTACGTAAAAAAATCTTTGAACGAAAAACTCCATTTTTCCATTCTTATAGGTACTCAGTTGTGTTCGTTCCCGCCATGTTATTGGCACTTCTGCCACGATTTTCATTTGGATCAAAGCTTCCGTTCTTTTAATCAATATTCTCGATCTTGTCATTAAAGTTATAAAAAAAAATTGTTGGAATAAGACCAAGAATTTGAATTTTAAAAAATGCAAGAAAATTCCATTCCCTAGTTTTCACTAAGGTCTACAACTCAATTCTCATTCAGCACGCGATCATTAAAATCTCGTTCAACGATAGTATCAGTAAAGTTACTAAATCTCTGGGATGACAAATCATCATTTAAGGGATTATTTGTACAACTCAGTAAGGCAAATTGGATGTTTCGAAGCGAAAACGCGTACTTTTCCCAAATTTCAGTAACAATTAAAAAACCAAAATCGTAAAATAGAGAATTTTTTACAATACCTAGGCATTCAAAAAATAAAAATATATTTTAATTAAATAAAAAACCCACCTGGAGGTGAGATACCTATGTTCAATAATCAATAAACAAAATACATAGGTATACATACTTATATCTTGGAAACATAAATAAAACGTATTATGAAAAACAGAGCTCCATTGGAATACGATTTTGGTAGTAAATTTTCAATTCCAAGAATAAATGCAACGAATAATTTGTTGGCCCTGAATTCAATCAAAGCCATGTAAGTGACATTTTTCGAATACCTTCCCTTTAATTTTCAGAAATTTGCTGGAGAATTCAGAATAGCTCGAATCTCCCAACAACTGATTCGAAAGGTAGTTAGTTATAGAGAATTGAAGTTGAAGAAAATTTCAGCTTTATACCTCAATTGTATTGAAATTTTATAGGACATTTTTTGGTCAGATTCGAAAAGTCAAATTATGTTCCTCAAGTTTTACTCAAAAACTCTTCTGAATACATTTTGCTTAGTTTGTTAAAATTGGATTTTTTTGCCAGATTTTTATGAGAATTTGCGAATTTTAGGGGTGAAATGGAAATTGCCCAAAATATAGCTAAATCATCACAAAACGAATAAAAATTGAACGCAATTGAAAAAAAAAATTTGTATTCATTTCTATCAAATTTTGAGTTGGTATAAATTAATTGGAAGCGTGAAATCATTTTTGAATTTAAAAATTGATTTTAGAGGTCAAAGAAGCTTAAAAAAATTATTGGCATTTGCACTGAGAACCTCCACTTTACTTTCTTATCAAATTTTATACCATCGGATCGAAAATCGTAAAATGCCCGAGATCATGCTACGAGTAGAAGTCTATATTTCAAGGTCAGCCCCACTCACTGGATGGTGGTGTAGCATTGTAATAATGAGCTCTAAAATGATAAAGGATGTGTAAGTATTATCATTGCAAATGAGAACCTGACAAAAATTAGAAAAAATCAATAACTTGGGTGGGCATTTACTATTCTCGTCTTGCAACAGTCTTTGCCAAAAATTTGAAAATAGCCTACTTGAAATTTAGCGCAGGTAGTAGTATTAATGTTCAACTATAACCCACTCAATTTTTTCGGCCTGGGAATCAATTTCATTAACATAGATAGGATAAGAAGCCTTCAACTTTCTTACTTAGTCCATTTCTTCAGATAAATGCAGAAATTAGATGGCAAAATCACATTGTATAAATAAAAGGCCTATTGATTTTTACATCGCGTAAAATTGGGCACCATTTCATACACTTATTATAAATATTTTGAAGATGCCTAGAGGAAAGCTATTTACCAACGAAATTGAATCACACAAAAATTTAAAACGAAAATTACATTTTTTCACTTGAAAAAAAAACGTTGTCAAGCAGTGTAGGTACAAAGTATACACTTTGCGCAGATTTAGCTCTCCACGGGGATCCTTGGAATACACACGCTACACAGTCTATGCACAAAATGGTTCCTTTATATATTTGGCCTTTAGTAAATTAAAAAAGTTTACCAATATTTTCCATAAAGCTGTGGAAAATCTCAAGGTCTCGCCATAACACAACTCAAAAAAGCACGCCTGACCGCTATAGTATTGGATAGGGATTACTCGTATATATCTATTCGATGAAAGTAGCCTAAATATCAAAGAAATCCGCATTTATGTATTTACTTTTGTAATTAATGACGACGATGATAGCTTTTGTTTCCTAAGGGAGCGTTGGTGTGCATACACCAAGTTCCTGCCATGATAAATAGTTAATGTCGCGCCATCATAAAGCGTCAGTAGTTTATTTCGCTCTGTGCTTTAGGAAAGTTCAATTGAGCAACAAAATTAGTAGACAGATTTTCCATCTTTAATGTAACGTCTACGTGGTATGCTATAACATCGTGAGATTTAAATTTTTCCCGAATAAGTATCACTGCCGTTCTCCATAATTACGCTTATTAAATTTCGAAGTGTTATTTTCAACTCGTGTGAATGTTACTTCTTTTCTGTAACATTTTGAATTTTTTACACAATTGAGAACCATTTATCGTACACAATAAATTGGAAACATTGTTATATGAAATGGTATCAATTCAAAATTGATTGTGCTTATACCTATTCGAATAATTTTATTGGTAACTTTACAACTCACTTTCAAGATCGTTTTCATTCCCAATTTAAAAAATAATACACTAGCTAATGAACTACTCACCTTTTACATATACGTAGTTTTTGTATCTGTCATGTGGGCAAATCGATCATTAATTTAGACATGTGGACGTGTCATCAAGAAACAAAATTACTAAAATTTTATTACATATTATCATTTTTTTTTATGAAAGCATTTTCGCGTCAGTCAACATATTTGAGATGTTCGAGCAAGAAGTGTGAGCGAAGCTTCCGATGGTCCCTTTGGATGATCTGTTTTGTTCATGAGTAATATAAATGAAAAATCACCTCCTCGCCATTGAAGCAAGGGTGCGAGTTCTCAGCTGTGATAGTTTTGGAACACAACATTCTAATGCAGGCGAGCAGCCCGAGCGAAGAGAGGCTGCAAATTTTGTTTTAAATTAAAAAGAAAAAATTCCTTCTATTTCATCTCGAATATACCTACCTCTTAATGCAAATTAATTCTTTAAAAAAAAGATGCCCATTCTCAGGAGTAACGAATGCCTACAAATCCATCACACATGTCGGTTAAAAATTCTTCATGTTTTTGTTTCTTACAGCGTCGAAAATCGTTATTTTATGGTTTTTCTATAAATTAGAAAAGTTTGATAGGTAGGTAGTAAAAAAAATTGCGGATAATCGTGCTTTTTTTTCTTCTCTATTTCATAATAGATGCTCAAAACTTTAAGGTACCTATAAGTTAGTTTTTTGTAGGATATAGAACAATTTTCAACTCCATACTCGTATAACACTATAAATACTACAACTGTCACCCAACATCGTCTGAAGCAGTTTTTCAAGCAAGATTGCCAGCAAGATCGCAATACACTATTTAAGAAGAAACAAAAAAAAAACACACGAACGTCGGAGACATTCTTTGTATATCTAATTTAACACGAATAAAAGAAAAGAAACATCTTAAAAGATAAAGTAGCAGCCAATTACAATTTCAGCTATTTTGTTAATTTATACGAAGTGACTTTTCGTTTTACTCTGTTGAAGTGGATAGGTAAAGGTATACCTACAAAAATACAGTCAAGAGTATAGGTACGTGTTACCTAAGTAGATAGGTATTATGGGCAAAGAGGGAGAGAGAAGTGCTCTAAAGTATACTTGATAGTTTATTTTTATTTACCCTCTCCTTGTCAACAATTACGTACACGTAGATACTATTGTTAATCTGCTTTTTTCCTCTCACCGGTGCTATAATATATTTTTTTTTATCATTGTAATCGAAATCAAAAGTAGATAGATGCGTAATAAAAAACCGTGTGGCAGTAGGCCGTGAAATAAATGGCAGGATTTTCTTTTTTGCAATTTTATTAGCCTGAAATGTTGCGCAATAAAACCGCTATGACGGGTGAAAAGCTCATTTATTAAATTCCCCTAAAACAGATTCGTAAAGTGGTGGGGGAAAATCCACAAAATCCAAGTAATAGGCACATCTATGTTTGGTATCTCACTCTACTAATTTATTGAACCAGGTGTTCAATTGAACTTGGCAATCAACACATCATAAGCTGACTCTGAGTTATAAAGGTACGAGTAAATAGGTAGACGTACAAATATGGTTTTCTAGCCTATATCTGTGGAATGAAGTTTTCGTTAGGATGAATTGATGTGATTCGGACATTGATGTAGTATACCTACAGAATTTAACCTTTTGTCTCAATCAACGAGAACCGATATAAATTGTAAGTTTGGCAAATTGAACAAGTACCCGAATGAGAGATATCATTGATTCAAAAGATACTTTTTATCGTATGTATAGGGCATCGCATCAACATTTTTGAGAAGTACGAGTACGTATCCAGTATTGCATTGAAAATATCAAGAGTTCATTCCTACTCCCCCCCCCTCAAACAAGTAATTCCTCAACTAAGTAACTCGTTTCCCTCCCTACTGATTCTTAAAATAGGCAGTTTTTTTCAGAGTTTGAACTAGAAAAAAGTTTGAAATCAAGCTAATTAAATTTACAAAATAATATTTTACGATTCTACCCAAGTTCAAAAAATAATAATGTTCAAAATTAAAAATTCTAGATATTTTCATTCAGCTTTTAAAAAATTACGAAAAGTAGAATGATTTTTATTTTCAATTCCAAGTTTGCAAAGTTTACAAACTCGAACCCACCCAAAAAAAAATTCCCAAAGTCTTATGATTTTTTTTCTCAAAAGCTTCAAAGTAGATCGTGACTGCAAATAATTTAGTTTCCACCCTACTTCGAAATACCTGAACTTAAAATCTATCATTTTAACAAATTTGAGTTTAATTTTTCAAATGCGAGTTTGTATAGGTACCTACTTAGGTACCCACAAGTAATAGCTAATTAATGAAAAAAAAAAAGAAAAAAATGTCAAACTGGATGTCACAAAGAAATTTCAATTCAACATTTTCAACACTTAGGTAATTTTATAAATTTTAGAAAGAGACAGAACTCAAATTTTCAAGCCTTCATGATGAAATTTGAAATATTTGGAATAATCCTGCTAGAAGATCGAGTTTGGCTGAAAATCATAAAACTTTGATTTCGATAGCTCGATGTTAGACAGTGTGAAGCTGAAAGAGGCATGAGGAACAGCTTACCTTCTCCCACGCGCGCTTCTCCAAACTTGAGAAATATTAGAAAAAATGCGAAAAGTTGGAAAAATTTAAAATTTAAAAATAAATTCAGACTTGAAAATTTTAAACGATTTTCAAATGAAATTTTTATTTTTTAAATTGAAGGCAATTTCATGTTTTTTTTCATCTTGAGTTGTAATCTTCTCCATTTCCCAACTTCAGTGGAAAAAATGTAATCTGAGGAGGGGAGGATAAATCAGCTAAAAAAAAGTAGTATGTAAAATATGTTCAGACTTCTAATTACTCCGAAAATTTGGTCAAAATCTAATGACGGCGTATTTTTTAGATCCATTCAAATGTAGGTATAGGTAAAATTTCTGACTATTATATTTTTTGTACGACTGAATAGAAAATAATGGTTTTAAGAGAACGCCCCTGTTGGAAAAATTGCTGGTTAAACGCAGACAATTTCAAAATTTGAGTAACATTTTCATCAACAGGATTAAGCTGACCATGAGACATTCTGGAAAAGAATAATAATCCGCCCATCTCGGAGATTTGATCACACATCCTGTTCACATAACAAGGACTTACAGACTCGAAGCTGAATCATTCGCAGTTTCCTCTAAAACTCAAAACACCTCGTCATCGAATAAAAATCTCGACTAGATTCGCGGAAATTCGCGAATCAGTCTATCATAGGCTTATTCCGGTAGACTGACGTTGAATAGCGCGAAGGAAGATAGTAATAAGTACGAATAATTACGTGGTATAAACGCGCGTTACAACAAAGTAAATAGTGTGGTTCGGAGGAAGCTCTGGTATGTGGTCATCACCTGACGTAAAACAACTTAATAGATATCACCTATTCCGAATCTACAGTCTGAACGAATTAAACAAGACACGAATACGAACATGCAATTCGTAAAAGCTAAGATTGCCTGCCATTCATTGAAAACGACATACCTAGGTATATACCTTCCTACTATATACCTATCTTCAATCGCCATCCATTAAAACCGGAGTTTTACACTTAAAATTTTTTTCGCATTAGACTAACAACTAACGAGGAATGAATATAGAGAAAAACTAGTTCGTTGGTCTGGTTTTTGATAGAAATAGATATCTCGACTAATCGCATACCAACACGTGTATTCAAATGCTCCAAACATTCCCTATGCAAAATACACAACAAAAATAACTTGGTTCGATTTTAAAATAACCGTATCATTTCCAAAAATGATGAATTGTAAAAAATCGTGTATTTTTTCCAAACAAAAAAAGTTCATCTACATAACCACAACCTTTCATATAGTTAGTATTGGTATTTTGTATGTTTCGGTGTTACGAACCAGCTATACTGAAAGGGTTATACAAATCCGTTTTTCTCTCACTCTCTTTCACCATCTTTCCGTCTTTCTCTCTCTCTTTTTTTTGATTTCGTTGAAAACAGCTGTCGAGTTTTTTTTTTTATTAATTCCGAAACTGTTTTTAAGCTGAGCTTCATGAAAAACCACAAAAACGCATTAAGTAACTTTGTGTCCTTTTCACGCTGTTCAAATGTACACGTGTTACATACAACTGACCCTTATCGAGAGCTGATCATAAATTGAAAAGTTTTCCCAAAAATTTCTTCGCACCATTAACGTCATAAAATTGTTACGATTCTCCATAAAACTAATACCAAAAAAATATTGATTATAATATCGCGTGGTGTTTATATTTTTCCAATGAATTTTGTCGCGTTTAAAGTATTTTGTTTTAATTATTGATTATTATTGTAGTCAATTTTGAAAATGGCGAAAATATGCCCATGTCATGTGAATTTTATAGGTGGTTTTATGATTTTTAAAGCCAAAGTGAAACGAAAAAAAGATCATAAACTGTGAAAGTAATAGAAACTACTAAATGGAGAATGAAAAGCCTTCCAAAATTTTTGAAGTTTGCAAAACAAAGATTTCTTTTTTTTTCAAAAAAGTTTCGAAAAATTTTATTGAGCACCTGAAATTTTGTGGATAAGTGAGCAATTTCATGAAAACACATGTTTTGTTTGTTTCAAAAAGTATAGATCTGGAATTCATGCCTGAACACGTACATAGGACGAAATTGGCAATTTGAAATTTTATAGGAAAATTTCAAATAGGTATTTTCATCTCCCTGAAATTTTTATTTTTCACGTAGCTCTTTCAATTTTAAAGATTGCTCATTATAGGTACCTACACGATGGAACCTTCCAATAATCACGATTTAAAATTCATTTTCTTCAATTTTAACCGTCATTTCTTCTATTTCTCAATTAGACTAAATCCAAAAAAAAATAATAAAAAGTATCCCACGAATTTAAATGAGCTCAGGATTGTGTCTTTCCCTCAAAAGATTGCTCATTACTCGTAAGTAAGTATAGGTATTACGTGCTAAATACCTATAAATAAAAAAAAAAAGTTTCAGGCTATTTAAAAAATGACTCCTTCACAAAACAACCTTTCAGGCATCGTTTCCATAAATACACTGTTTGTTGATAATTTTTTCCAACTTCATGGCTATGTGATTACCCAACCACTGGGCAACAATCTTCTTGTTTCAACGAGTAAAAAAAGAGCCAACGTTGGCAAAAGATTCTGCGCTAGATTGTATTCATTGTCAGCAATAAATTATACTTATTTTTAATATCATCATAAGCGCGGCTGCACAATGGCGAAGAGATAGAAGCCGTTGTAGCAAAAAAAGATATGTAGCCTATAACTGCGTTGTAATAAAAAGGGTATGATTTTTGCATTGTTCACAATCACAAACATGTTCTAAGTTCATTTTTGAAACACTATAAGTAAGTGTTACGTACTGCAGTAGTACAATATATAGATGCTATACTCTTACAAATTAGAATAAATTTGGTAATTACATGCATGCGTATATCTGGTTAATTAGTTAACAAAACTACTCGCTGGTAATGTAATTTAGGTCACAAAACATCAACACTAGGGCCCATATGTTAAAAC
The DNA here is from genome assembly GCF_950023065.1 of Planococcus citri. Taxonomy (NCBI): domain Eukaryota; kingdom Metazoa; phylum Arthropoda; class Insecta; order Hemiptera; family Pseudococcidae; genus Planococcus; species Planococcus citri. The sequence continues at coordinate 50,685,258 of NC_088679.1, forward strand.
AATACTTAAACAAAGGTTTACACCAAGGTACGAATTTGCAGCTTACTATATACCTATTGGTCAGAAAATGTATCCTTAGGCGTTTTAGTTTTTTGTCATTTTTTAATTTTTTCAAAATATGAACCTAGTTGAAAACCATACTTACATAGGTACTTAATTAAACCAGTGCAATTATTCAGTCAAGTACCTACATGTACCAACTTTTGGGAATTATCATTTTACATATTTCTGTTATAAGGTAGGTAAGTGGAATTTTTACTCACATGATTAATTAAATTAGATTCCGACAGTGTACAGTAATTTTTATTCTATTGTTTCATACATTTTTACTGCAAAAATTTTAATATTTAGTGAGTTGAATTCATACTTAATTGACCTAATGTACTCAATGTTGGGTTATTTGATCTACGTAGGTATATAGAAAAATGAAAGTTCAGTCCTCTTCCCTCCGAAGTGAAGGTATATATTATAAAAAATGTAACATGAATGTACATTGTACATTATTGTAACTTAGATCAGTATAGTCGTGGCGAAACGTTAAAATTAAAAATGCCAACTCGAAAAAATATCTAATCAAACTATAAACTTTTTTCAACTTAGAGAGGTGAAAAATTTTGTTTAAGAAAAAAAAACAACAAATCCTTCCCATTCTGGCCATCTTTGAAAATGCTTAGTAGCAAAAATTGAATTCTCTAGAGAATTTTATGTTGCACAGGCACCTAGTTCTACTCGTAATTTACCCAAAATAAGCATACATAAGTACAACAATAGTTGAAGAAAATTCACATTCATGTAAGAAAGACCTTACCGTTGCATTAAAATTTCATGTAGATCAAGTTAACCTGAGTAAAGTGTAAGTATAGGTAGGTGAAATTTTTTGATAAAAAATTCGATAAGATAGACACTACAGTTGAATTGGAGATCAAAACTTCTATATTCGTATAAAAAAATCAAATCATTTTATCAAAACATTTTCGATCATTATAAAATGCATAACTCAAGTTAAAAAAAAAAGTTCTGATGGGGCAATAAGTATAATCATTTGTAGGGATCACTGCAATAGGTACTCTATCGGGAATATTCTAGGAAGTATATATTTTACTTTTACGATATTTATTGAATTCTAAGATAAAAGATGCTCTAATCTTTGAGTAAGTACTGTGAAAAAAACCAGAGAAATTTTGATACACACGAGGTGAAGTGGTTTATGGGGAATATTTTGGTGGCGTTTTTTCAACGTTATTTGAAGTCATTTCACTTTTGAAAATATAATATGAAACGCGTTTATTATTAGTGGAAATTCGATAAAACCGACGTTTCGGCGCCTTTTTTCAAAAGTACGAGTAAAATTTATGTAATATTTTGGCCTACTTATTTTGGACTCATGGGGAATACTTTAGGTGTATTCTGACTTTTTTACGACACATTAAAAGCACATATTTTGCGTTTTTCAGCGTGAAAGAATCTCAGCTATTATAATTATTTCCAATTAATTTTATATGTAGTTGAATTTCTGAATTTGAGAGGTAGTTATACAAATGATGTATCTTCGCTGCTTCTAATTAACATTGATACATATCTTATACCCGACTTAAAATTACAGTTTATCAACACCACTATCCTCATTTGTCCCATTAAGTTTATAAATTGATAGTTCAGCGATGTATTATCGTTTGAAAATAATTATTTATGAATCAGTTAGGTATCTAAAAATAAAATGTATAGCCTATAATTAATTTTTTTTAACGAAAATAAATTTTCGCCAGTTGAAAAAATTATCTGAACTACTCACTCAATGACGTATATTTCGTTTTCATTATTTATTAGGTAGGTATAGGTACATATTCATTCATTTATTATGACTGAAAAATTACTCAAAGAATTACAAAACAAAGCTTCAATTAAAGCGGATCTAAAAAAAACACCTACTTAAGAATTTGATAAAATTCACGGAGGCATTTTATTTTGAGTTGAAATCTGTCCTATTAAACAATTTAGACTCCCAAGTCGAGGGAAGAGAATCCGTAATTTCTTAAAGTAGGATTATTTTAATTTTATTTTTCCTGCATTCTTTTTCTTAAACGCATCCCCAAAACCTCCCTGATGTGAAAAAAGTGGACTGAAAAAGATCTCAAAATTCAAAATTTTTCCAATCCAAAGATTTAAAAAACTTGTCTCAAAAAATTCATAAATTCGATTCGTCATTTCTAGATTTGTTCTCAGAAAATAAAATTATCTATCGCAATCCATAGACTAGTGGGATAATCATATTTTCATTTTGTTCAAAGTTTTGTAATTCATTTTTTGAAAAATATATTATTCTGCTTTTTATAAATACTAAATTGAAAAAATGTGCATAAAAATTTCAATAGCCTACTCAGTCTAGATCGAAATGCGTGCTTAATCCAAATTTCTTAGAGTTAGTCTTGTCAAGGAGGTGTACACTACGTATTTGAAAACCAACTTGCTACATAATTATTTTCTATGCAAACTTCATGTGTGGGATCTACGTATAATTGCAAAAAACTGTGTAAGGTATTTCGAAAATGACTTGACTTTAGGGATCCCCGGAGCCTCCTGCCTCCTTTGACCAATTGACCAAAGAAGTGCCAAAATTCATTATGAGACACTTTATACTCAAAAACACACCTCGATGAATTCGGTCTTCGGTCAATCCGAGGCACCAATGTTATTCTGCTTTATTTTTTATTTTTTTGATCCATATAATGCATTTAAATCAATGATTTCTATTTTTGATTAATTTCGCCAAAAAGTAATTTTTGCGTTAGATGAAACTCAAAATAATCAACTACTTTACGTACAATTTATGCATTTCAAAATAACAAGATGAAATGTGCAGGAATATTGTTTTGGGATACCTTACTGCAAGTCTCAGAAGAAGGGGCTTTGATGATTCAAAAAGGGAAAGAAAATACCTTACTTTAAAACTGAAAAATTAAACATCTCAAAAGTATGCTTTGATAATTTCAATGCAAATAAAAGCTATGTAGGTATTTATAAGCAGCATATTTGATTTTCAAATTTCCACATTGGGAACTTTTCTTCCAATTTTCGACCTGAGTACAGCAATCCTTTTTTCATGGACCCTGTACCTTAAAACCAGTCTTGGAATGCTTATCTGTTATATTACCTACGAGGCTACGAATAACATGCAGACTGATAGCGAGACTGGCGTCGTCGACAGAGTGACATAGATTCTGAGATAAGATTGTGACGCGCATCGTTTCGTGAATTTGCTTTGAACGATTGTACAAATTATCAGTTTGTTGAGTTAGTCATGGAAAAAGCTTTGGAATAAGGTAATTTTTAGAAGAAATTCACCCTGGGAGATGCTTTTTAACTGTATTGATTTGATGATGTTTCAGTAGAAACATCAATTGAATCAGTTTGAAACAATCAACACTGGTAAGTAGGTATACATTATTACCTGGTCTCCACCCGGTTGGCAAAACGGCATTTTTTAGACAATGCATTCTGAATAGGGATATGACCACATATCAGTCAGATTGTACATTCTGAATGCCAAAACGGCAATATCTGACTGTGGTTCTGAGTGTGGATCTGACTATGTGCCAATCGGGTAGTGGTTTTCTGGTTAAGTACGTACGAGTATGGTGAATTTTTCTGATAATAAAGAATTGATACAAAACAATCCAAAATTTGAATAAACGTGAAGTACACTAATTTTTGCATTATTATTGGATACCCCACCAATAATGATCTATCATAGCTATTAATTTTATTGTGTTAGATTTTTTTACAAATTGCATTCATGCCATCTGCATGATAAAATAATCGTAGGTAGGTAGGTAGTACGAGTACGTACAGGGTGGACAGAAATATCGGGTACCCCTAAAAAAGTTTTCTGCTAAATACTTCGGTTGGTCACAGTGAATGATGATAATGGTAGCACATGATTGGTTGTTAGACTGGAGAGATAACATTTCACCAATCATATGCATCTATTTCACGTTGCCAACCTATATTTTCAATGAAAAACTTTCTTAGGGGTACCCGATATTTCTGTCCACCCTGTACAGAAATTCATTAGGTACCTATCTAATGTAGTAAAATTCTGCCCGTAATTTTATAAATGCGTTGATCATCACTTTTGAAGCTTTCGCCGTGATTATTAACGGAGTCTGATGAACGAATAAAAATCACTTTTACTGTAAGTGATTTCCATTTATTGATTAAAGTGAATCTGACCAGCCAATGCAAAAAATATTCAATTTTCTTGTTACGTGCCTACCTACTAAATTTTGAAACTATAGGAGAACAGTTCAAATGCATTTGTTACTCACTTGTCGATATTCTCAGACATAAACTTGAGGTTAATTTTAAGGTTATAAAATCATCGACACACAGTGTTATTAATGTACACTCCGAGTGGTCATTATTAATTCACATTGTTGTCTAAATTTGGATGCTTAGTCTACTAATTAGGTACTCGTGAATTACGATACCACAAAAATTACGTTTTATTGCCGAATTTGCTGAGAAAATTTGTACACAGTGACGAATTCAGCGTCTTATGAAAAATATGCCAATTTTTCCGAAGACGTATTCTTGTATTTTTCAATCGAATCAATGTAAACATAACATTACACCATTGAAAAAAGAGTCGCATACGAGTGAATATTTTGGTACCTAGGTACATCATTAATAAACAAAATCCTGTCAAGCAGACAGGGAAAATTAATTTCTGACTTTGAAAAATTATTCGCGTTCATGGACAAATCGTTGGTTAGCTCAATAAGTCTGATTAATAGCTAAATTCATTACCTACATTTTGACAAAGTCACCAATATGACCAATTAGTTATACACCTAGCACCTGTTTCTTCGGATTGATCCATGAATGAATCGAGTTATAGCTATAAATCCGTCGTTCAATTTTCCATGCATTTATATGTACGTACTCTTTACAGACTACAAAGTACATTCTTAAGGAATAAATAACGATAGGTATAGGTACCTAAGTATTCATTGAGTTTAATACCTGTAAATATTACTGGCGTTTCTACAGGTAGATTACATAACTTATAAGCATTTTTATTACGACTGTATGTAAGCTATTTCAAGTTCTTAGTACTCGTTTATAATTTAGAATTTTTAAAATACCTAATCGAATGGTTAGGTATGTGAAAAATTATAGCTCCTGTTTATTTAAATATTTACTATCATTTTTTTTGTACTCTGAAGAAATTATTCGTAACGCAGGTAAAAAAAAATTCAACATCTACCAGGTAGACATCTATATCAACTTAAATTCTTATAAAACCACGATCAAAGAATTACATTCACCTCCTATTGAAAATTGTACATATCTACCTATTTAGCACGAATAAAATCACTGATACAAGGCGTTCCAACCAATAAGAAAAATACCACTCGAACAAATTGGGGTACCTATAATTATAGGGTAAGCAGTGTAATATATTTTGCGAAACCATTTTGGTGTTATAAAATTTTCCAGTCTTGAAATAAAATTATTGCCGGTGAAATTTGATTTACAAGTGGGAAAGAACAGCAGGTAACCATCCTAGTTCTACTTATCTATTATCTAACATTATTTACCTACGTTTTCTTGCTCATTAGATGCCTCGTGCTTTGATATGAGAGCACATGCGATAAAAGCAACACACTCGACTGTAGTAAAACAATAATTTGATACAATAAAAAGTCTGCTATTTGATGATATAAAACAATCAGGTGCATAAAACTGACCAGTATTATTTTTTGCTTGTTTTATAGGTCCTACTTATCTACCGATAATAACGTTTAACACTTCGCATAGGCATAGCTCTCGTATTTTTTCGCATCCAAATGTTAATGTGTAGGTACCTACTTAGAAGTGATGAAATTTAAATCTGTAGGTACTAAAAGCCCATTATTGAAAAATCTACGTATTCAATTTCAACATTAAAAAATTTCAATTAACGACTTACCTCGCAAATCCGAAAGCTATAATACATTTCACTAATGCACACTTGAACTCAACAAATTGAAATAAATTTTCTAAGCATGTAAAAATTAACACGGACGAACAATTAATTTACAAATAATTTGCTAAATATTTTATAAAATTTGGAAGATTCGATTTTGATTAAGGACGCTGGGAATGGAAAAAAAGTTCAACGAAACATCAATTGATCATGTTTACTGATAAAATGATAACGTTCATCGCGAAAATAACTCGAGAATTGATCATTTGCGTTGATTACGATTTTGTGGTCAATTAGGTAACGAATAAAACAAACGCGATGGAAAATAATTCTAATTTAGATCAACACCGTTACGAATTTTTACTCAATATAAAATTCGATTGCTTAAATTTTTCACTCGAAATGTTACGAATATTACCTACACGTTCGTATCACATCAACACCATCGCATTCACAACGTTTTACCGGCTATGTAGCTAGCGAGAGTAGTACTGACTACTTACCACGAATCAAAACAGAAATGTTTTCGATACCTACTTTTCGGCGCATTGGAATCCATGCGCTAAACTCGTATCTACGTAAGTAGATGTACACTGCATAGTGTGTTGTGCTGTACCGAATATGATAAGAATAATATGTATTAATTTGGCATTTCAATTATTACTTATATAGGTCCCCACCCCCTGATCCCCTGGTCACTTGCTTTCATAATGCTGCTTTATTTATACATCTTACATTCATTTCTTTGAGTTTAACTAAATTAAATAATGTACTCGAGTAATATTTGTGATTGTTTCCTCATTTTGCTGTGTACTTTCTTCAACATGCATAGGTAGGTACCTACTTATTTATTTATCGTCGTCTTAATACGCAAAGTGGCTAACTCCAAGTTTTGACGAAAATGAGTTATGAGCGTCATCTGATTTTTCTTCACTTAATTCATAAGTTGAAATCTTAAAAACACGCTTGTGCAGGCCCATTTGTCTATTAGGTATCTGTGGTTGAAGTCGGGAAAATTATCTAACTCCGCCAAATGATAACGCACTGTGTATTTAGGTACCCGAAACTGTTTCATTTTTACGTTACTTGAAAATGAGTTATGAACACCATCTGAAAGGTGAACACTTCATAAATAACTTCCGATATTGAAAATTACCTCAGGTGAATTCATTGGTGTAGTATCTGCGTTTCAAGTTGGGAAAAATATCTAACTCCACTCAAAGTGGCTTAAAATGTGTCAAGTGAAAAAATTTTTTGGGAGATTTTTTTTTTTCACTTTAATAAATAACATTAACTATGTAACACCCATCAATAGTTGATAACACTGTTTTTCGCATTTCCTGAACAATTTACAAAAATGGAGTTGGCCACTTTGCGTATTAAGACGACGTTATGTACTCAAGTTGAAATATTTTTCAAAAATAAAAAATGAAAACAGAACAAAAAAAGCATTATATATAGCAAAAAAATACCTATATTACAAAATAATTCTCAATCGACGTTTCAAAAGGCAAATTGGGTGTCATCCAATAGTTCAATTAAAAACAAATTATTTTCTTTTCAACTTTGATTTATGGATACCTACCCACATTACATTTTGATATGACGTAGAAAAAATTGGTTCTCTGTATCTATACCCACATGAAATACATCAGTACCTACCTAGGTATCCCTGTATCTTGATGAATGCTTATTTAGGACCATAGCCGACTTTGGATAGTTGGATATCATCATGTGCCCAAATAAAATATCTGCGCAGGAAATTCAAATTTTGCAATTGTAAAAAATGTGATACCCTTTAAAAAGGAAAATAGTAAGTAGATGTGTATTGTGTACCCTACCTACCTATCTCCAATGAAAATGATAATATTAAAATATTCATAATTTAAAGAAATGATATTGACTAAAATAAAAATGAATTTTTTAACAAGAAAAATACAAGGAAAAACAGGGTTAATTATTTTTAATTTTATTTTTCAAAGGACAACCATCACCAGTTTACCTGTCTGATCAAAATTAAGCCTTCATTAGAAAAAAAAAAAAAAAAAAAATAGCTACCTACTCAAAAAGTAATGTGAGCATGCCTGCTTTGTAAAATTTGGCTTAATATTTTAAGTATGGTACCTATATTTTGGAAAATGGAATCACCTCATTCATCATAGCATTCTTCAACTCTCATTAAGTCAGTGTAGCTATACGTAGTATATAGGTACTTCTCTGTTTAATTCTTATTTTTAAAGGTGTATAAGTACAGTAAGTAACAATACTAATACAATATATTCAATTTTATTAAAACCAAGATTTGCTTGTTTCAAACCAAAAAAATGTACGACAAATTATATCCACTCTAGATGTAAATCTTTGGAAAAAAATACAACGTTCAGCTTTTTGTTGAAAACTTTTTTACTTAAAACACATTTTTTGTACGAAAAAAATTACACTTTCTGATGAATTAAGTATAGCCCGAAAAGTTTCTTTGTTCAGTAAATTTGTTTGTGTGGTGCCCCTAGAGAATAGAAATAAAGAGTTCCGAACCCGGCATCCAGGTAGGTACCTACTTTTCATTTTTCTATCATTTTGAAACTTCATAAAATTTAAAATTTTTATAAAGTCTGCCCTGAGATTAATGAAATGTACCAATGCTTAAGAGATCTGAAAATTTTTCTCCTAGAAAAAAAAACAGAAGCTTTTAAACAACTTTTACTTTATTTACTTTTAATTTTTGTAATTCCAAACGGCTTTTAAAATAGCAATTCGTGGTTTTTTTGGGGGATGGTTTTTAAAATTTTGTTGTTGTTTTCTTAATTTTATTGGACATCTGTAGTTCTGTACACTATATACCTATACCTACCCACTAGTTTTTTAAGCCATTGCCTGTAAACCTATATCCATCAATGATTTAACGCCATCTTTCATGTATCTATTCCACGTGAAGAAGACCTCTTTGAATTAGAGTAGTGTTTCCAGACTACCTATTCAATAAAAATTACTAAATTACATACCAGCAAAATGTTTTATGACAAATTAATTCCGTTTACAAGAGAATCTCCTAATCATTCAACTTGGTTCATTTTTAATCTGAATAAATAGTCGAAAAATTTCATGAAATAATAGGATCGTCAACGAAATATGTACAAGTTACTTCGCATTGAGGAGGTATTTACGTTTGATTAGGAGAAATCCTTGATTTTGTAGAATTTTCTTCTCACGAAATTTTAGTCCACTTATACTTCAATAACCAATGGATTAGATATTCATGTTTAGTGGGTAAACATGAAAAATGTAACTACCTAAACAACTTGGGAAAAGTGAAATCACAATATGTATCAAGGTACAAACAGAATGAAAAGAAAACGCAGAAATGAAGTTACAAAACTGCGTAGCAAGGTCTTGTATGGGTATTAGGTAGGTAGGTACCCATCTCTTTAAAAAAATGAAATAGGTACCTAAGTAAAGACTGGAACACCCAACTTCTTTCTCACCATGCTCAACGTAAACAAATAAGTACATTATAACAAAGAATGAATCGAAGCACCTGAAAATACAACAAAAAATAATAACAGTGTGAAAAAAAAAGCGTTTCGGTAAGAACGAAAAAATTAATGCAAACTCTCGCAAGTTATTCGATGAAATGAAAATTGCGATGGAGAATAGGCGATACCAATTTCATATTGAAAACTTGAACATTTTTTATTGAATAAGAGACTTTTCTCGCAACTTGGTATGGTAACGATAACTGTTATACATTTTAGACATTATTGGTACCTACGGTAGTTGTTTTTCCATCTTGGAAAACGTACCTACTACCTACCTAGTACCTACCTACTTATGTTCTAAATGCATGATACAGTAGATAATAATAATTCAAGAAAAAATTCTATTAATAATATCGGTAAATACCAGATACATGATAATAATTGTGTTTGATTAATTGACTATCCTCAATTTTGAAAAAAAAAAAGAAAAAAATGAAAAGTTGATCACATCGAGTCGTCAAATGGCTCTGGCTAACGAAATAAAGAGGAAAACATTCAAAAAGGCCGAAAGTCAACAAAATAGGCTACCTCAAAATCATTTCTGTTACGAAAATAACTGGTAAAAAAAAAGAACACGATAGTACGAAGTAATTTTTTTTTATTTATCCTACAAACCATACGAGGTCGATTTGTAGTATAATTTTAATTTTGATTAATTTACCATCTCGCAGTTACGTATAAGCAAGTAGCGTACTCCATAAATTACCAGTACACACTGGTCGGATTATTTACTTGATATTTCGGAGCTTCTTACAAGAAAATTCTATTATTTATTATTTTTTCGTTGTTTTGAATCCGTAACCACTTATCTCTGTTAAGTTTCATTTGTGAACTTTTATTAGCTGATTATGGAACAGTAGGGTATAAATTTTATAGAAGAATATACTTAGGTACAGGAAGATGGCAAAGCCTTATAAAACTTATACTTAAACTTTTTGTTGCGAATTTCATAAGGAAATATTTCAAAGCTCTGCAAAATTCTAAGGGAATAACTTTCAATAAAATACAAAATAATACCAAGTGAAGGAAAAAAACAAAAGAAGAGCCTTTATAGTAAACAAATGATGAGTTTTATCTTTGATGAACAAATGCTCGTTTCAAATAAAAACACAAAACCGGTGTCTACTACCTCAAAAGAGAAGAGAACGAGAATTCCAATTATTTTCAAGCAATCACTATACAGTAAATCCGAAACTTATCTTTGTGTTCAAATATTTTTGAAAATGTAAATAGGCACCTACTATAGGTATCCGTACCCTACCAGTGTACTTTTAGGATGAAATATTTATTTAAAAATCAATGAAAAAATTTGATGAATATTGGCCAATTTTATTCTATTGTGAGTCTTTTCTAATGAAAACAAAAGGTGAAAAATGAGACTTAAAATAAAAATTGAAATTGGAATTTTAATTCTGACTAAAAATATGCATTTTTTGACTTTTCGGTTTGACTTTTTTTTTTTTTTTTGAAAGTTCGAGTGTAGATTAGTACTTAGGTAAGTACCTACTTCAAAGGTTAAGAGGAATATTTTCTCCCCACCCAAATAGATTTTTTCTTAGAAAAATATTTTTTATATTCTCAGCTCCTAGTAGTTATTGTGAAATAGTGCTTTCATATGAGATTCACTCCCCAATTCCAAAACCAACGCACAGTGGTATACATATAGCTATGGGTCTGCTGGGAGTGAAGTTTTCCCATTTCCTGCTGTGTTAAGTATTCAGAGTTTGAAATATTTCGTTAAATATTGTCAACGGGAATGAGTAGTAGATTAAGAGATGACTAATGAATCTCTCTCTTTGCTTGCCTAATCTTGGACATGGAAGTTGAAATTAGGAATACCCAACCAGTGGTTTCAAGTAATGAACATATGTACCTACGTAGGTACTACATAGGCTCATTTGGAATAAGCTATATACTGATGTCCATTTAAAAAGTTTAGAAAATTTCAAGTACCAGGGCCTAATTTATGCAGTAGGTAAAGTAGGAAAGGCTCGCTAGAATTTTTACAAGCATAAATAGGTATAGGTACATATTTGAAATCACTCTCCACGGAGTAATTTAAACGTGTGATACACTCGTTATACAATACTATAAAAGCTGAAATATAGCGTAAGTTGGCGTTAATTTAAAACTATGTAATCTTGTTTAAACTTGAAAGCGTTGTCGTTACGGTATCTAAAAGTGTACGGAAAAGCTGACGATATACATCGTCAACAAAGCATAAATAAGGCAACGGGCGCAGACCGAACCATGCGTGAAAATCTTCAATTTAAGTAACAGGTGTCTCGTTTTATTTTTTCATCTCCCTGTGTATCTTATTCTTTTTCTGTATTTTTCGTTTCTCATTTGAACCATACCCACAGAAATATGGAAGAAAAAAATCATAAAAAGTATCCATCGTTACGTGTTTGTTTTGAGACATTGCTATCTACTGGAAGCATTGGATGTAGGTGTAACCTTTCTATTCTTGCGACTTGCGAGAAAATGTTGGACGGGATCCTTGACATTTCTTTTTTCAACTAGGAGAAATATTTTTTCTACGATTCAGACGAGTTATTTTAACCATTACACTTACTCGTGCAATGCACTGAGGTACTCAATTATAGATTTTAATTTTTGATAGATATAAGCATACCTAGGTTTAACAGTTATAACCATAATGATGATGCGCTTTTGTAACCTGAAGTTCGATCTTTTAATTTTAATTCATAAAATATTTTCAAATTGGAAAAAATCTTGGAAAGTTGAACCACTGTCCACATTTTGAAATTTTCAACGAAGAAATTTACCTGTCTATTCTAGTTTTGATAACCTACACGTACCTACTTTTTAAAACTTCATATGGCACGAAATGGGCAAAATTCACTTCAAATTAGTACCTACCTAATAATATTGGCCAACCGAATTGAATCTATTTTTCGTAATCTATTGTAATTGGTAACAGTGACTCTTTTTTTTCAGCGTAAATTAATTTTTTTGAAAGATTTTCTCCCTCTTGTCAGTACATAATGAAAAAATTTTGTTGTTGTATATTTTGGCTTAATTTCCTTCAGATTAGCGAAATTGGTGATCTCAGCAAATTGAAACTAGTAATTTATTGTATACAAGACCTTTTGAATCCATTTTTAACAGAATCCAGCAGCTGTTTAGAAGCACAAGAGCAAAATTTATGCATATGATTTTGATAATTATATGTTTTAGCTCACGGAACCTAATCGTCAACTCGTCACCTTCGATTTGAATGAAATTTGACTCACTGAAAGTTCATATCACCCTCTCTTCAAAAACAAATTTTCAGTGGTCGACGTTAAATTTTCGAATTTTGGTGAATTTTATAAAATGGCTGAAATACGCCTTTTTACTGATAAGGTTTTCATAAATATATTAAATCGTGAGATAACCTGAAGAGCCTCCAGCAAAAATTAGTTTTGCCTTCAGTGCACTGGAATCACTCCAGAAGGCGCTGTAATCAACTTCGGCAGCTGAAAATTTGGTTCTCGAGTGTTGGTGACATGAACTTTCAGTGAGCCAAATTTCAGCCAAATCGGAGTTGACGAGGTTCCTTTATCAGCACAGGAACTTGAATTCTTGAAAAACCTCTAAAATTCGTAAAATAGAAAAATGAATTTTTCTTTATCTTCAAAATGAAATCTCATCTAATGAAAAGTACTAAACCTTCTACAACTATAAAAGTTTATTTTTTATTTTAAAATTTAAGAACATTTTGGATTTAAAACAGTGGTCTCGTACCTACTTTACTTTTTATTAAACTGAATTTTTCTACTACTCAACCGTTGTCCTTGAAATATTAGTCTCAAAGGCCATTTTATAAGAGAAAATTCTCTCAGTTTTGCATCTTGAAATTAAGTTTTAGGCAGATGTGAGTTTTGGTAAGAGAATTGGGATTGTTTTGAACGTATATTCCGCCTCTTTAGAAGAAATTTTTACCAGATATGAAACTTCCATATAAGGAAACCGTTCTTGACTTCGATTTTTTCAATTTAATAACTACCACCCTTGACCCTATACCTTATAATGGTTTAGAAAATAATCACAATTGATGGAAATGAGTAGGACTAATTCTGCTAAAATTAGAATAGGATACGAATGTACTATTTTTCTTTAATTTGTTCAAAATCAAATACATACCTACCTAATCAATTTTTACTGCTAAAAAGTTGTTTTTCAATGTCTTTTCGCCATAGTTAATTTTCGAGAATTTTAAAACCTAAAAATGAGCTTTGAAGCGGTTTCTTGGTTAGTAATCTATACGTCATTTAACTCACAATTAGTTGTCGATCCATCAATGACATTTCAAAATGATAGTTAATGAAATATAAGCGTCTACCAAATACGTAATTATGTTCACGAATCACTCGTAGTCGTCGTTAAGCCGGAAGTAGGGCAAAATGTACCTATAAGTTGGAAGTGAATTCAACTTGTGTCTACTGTGAAATGATAATTTGAATAGACTTGAGAGTCCTACTGCTACGAACTAAAGTGGAGTGAAAGAGGGCGGTTAAATGATGCGGCTAGCAATTTTACCACCAAAACTATCAAGTTGGAAAATTTACAAACGCTGCAACACTCTGCGAATGATGCGGTAGCGAACGCGTTCTAAATCAATGTACAGCATAATCTTATAGCCTCGGAGAAAAACGTGAAAAATATATTTCCCTCTCCTAAGCGGATAAATGTCAAATAAAACTTTTCAGGCAGATTGCTTTGTTTTGAGGACACCATCTGAACTGTTCGTATATGTAGAAGTACGAGTATGAACCTAGCTACAGGCTTAAATGTTTTTTGCTTTCTCGCTTACCTACTTATTCGTTTTTTTATTCGTGTTTTCATTCAATCGTTCTTCTGCACTCTCATTCTAGCAAACCTTTTACACCTAGAAATATGTAGGTTGCTTGAAAAAATTCGCAAATAGATACCTATAAGTAGTTTTTTGGTATAACCTGCGCAATGTTAAATAAATTTTTTGTTTTCTGCATGCTTCGAGTATTTACGATGTTGCTGCGCTATGGTGCGAAGTTTTCAATCTCATTGTCTTTATTTATTGTGTTGAAATCGTGATAGCCTCGATTTCACTGATATTGCACCTGGGTCCTGTTGTTTTCGCCGCTTGTTCACGGATAAATGACTATTTTTGTGAAAAACGGAAACATAATTTGATTAAAAAATTACCAGTTTCGAAATGAAACCATTTTTCAACGATGGAAATAAATTACCGTTGGATTCCTTTTTAGTTGGTTGGTGTACGCGGTACTTTTACAGAAATTTACTAGGTAGTACGTACATATGATGTATTATTACACGAGTACCATTCCTACACTTTTTTCACTTACCAATGTGATAACTGATAAGGTAGAGGTACCTAGCTACCTACCTATAAGGTGAAATTTCATGTACCTATTTGAAAGCTCAGGCTTACCTATATGTTTTTAGATAACCTCAATTCAATTTCTTAGCATGCAAATAGAAGAAAATGGTGACGACTTTCAAGGAGCGTACACATGATCCAATATATTTGACAAACTCGATTTGTCAAATCAAATTGAATTTAATCAAACATATTCGGTTGTGTGGACGCTCTGATGATGTCTTTCTCAAATTTTTAACGTTTTGTTGATCGGAGACACCATAGACACAACTCTGAAAATAATTTTGAAAATATAAATAATTTCTATTTTCAGAATTGGTGTCATCGATCAACAAAACGTTGAAAATTTGGAAAAAAAACTTAGATTATCATAGCGTTTGCATGATCTAATATATTTGACTTTCCATGCAACCAAATATATGTTGATTATATGTTGATAAATTTTATCAACGATGTCAATTTGACAAACCTGGTTTGTCAAATATATTGGATCGTGTGTACGCTCCTTCAGGAAACATTATCATGTAATTAAGTAGATAGGAAATTAAAATTTTTCGGCATAAACCTTAATTAATTTTTGTAAACATTTATTTAATTAAAAACCATAAACGGGTTTCTAAGAGGTAGTACAATAACTCGGCGTAATTTTGTGTTTGGCGCTTAAACTTTATACCGCAATTCATTCGAGTGCACCCTTAAAATGCAACTAACGAAAAATGTCAACTCTATTAACCTTCCAGTTAGGTAGGTAGTAGGTACTCAAAATTAACCGAGACAAGTTCTACCCTCTTTTGAATAAAGCTAGTGTGTGCTTTATCAGTGGTCAACTACGTTAGTAACATTAAATCAACAATATGCTGGATACATTCGCTGAATCATCGCCTTTTGTCAACAATCGCTGTGTATACCTTTTCGTTCAACAAGCCTCATTTTGAACATGTCTGAAGTTGTTTCAACCATGATCTGTTCGATAAGCTAATAGGTGTCTGTGTAATCAAGTAAAAACTTTATTTTTTGGATGCTGTCGTTTGAGTTTTATATTCTCATTTGGTACTTTGTACCGAAATTGAATGCGTTACGTATTTAGAGGTAATTTTCTGAATTAGGTACCTACCTCTACCTACCTTAATTTAAAATTAGCTCCATGCAGAAAAAAAACTATAGGTAGGTAGGTATGTATATTTAAAAAATATGGAGATTCAGTTTTTATTTTCGTAATATTGTTGGATTGAAAATTCGCTCTTGTAAAACAATAGATCAGGAACTTCTTTGTTTGAAAAAATTAATATTAAATTGCCATGGAAAAAAATCCAAATCTATTGACGGAATAAATTTTTAAAAATTGAGTATGATTTTGACAAAAAATGAAAAATAAGATCTAATCTAAGAATGAATAGAAAAATTCGTACCTATCCAATTTGATGAAGTTATGATAATTTTATTAAAATAATAACAGAAAATTATACATTTTTTGAAATTAAAAAAAACTAAAAAGGAACAATCATGGAAAAAGTAGGTACTATAGGTAGAGGTACCTACTACATACAGGGTGCCCAGAAATATCGTGAACCCCTAAGAAATTTTTTTATTAAAAATATAGGTTGGCAATACGAAATATGTAGATGCATATGATTGGTGGAATGTTATCACCTCAGTCTAACAACCAATCATGCGCTATCATTATTATCATTCACTGTGATCAACCGAAACATTTAGCAGAAAACTTTTTTAGGGGTTCACGATATTTCTGGGCACCCTGTACAACTTTTTGGTAGGTATTTTAGATGAGTACCTAACTTATTAAAATACACCGGCAAAATTTGAACTATTCCTCCCCCCCAAAAAAAAATCAAAATGATCATATTTTTTAAAAGTAGGTAGCTACCTATCTATAACAAAGTTGAAAAATTGATCGATTTCAATCATATAATTCTCATTTTGAGTGATGCAAGAATCAGGAAGAAAGTTTGCGATTCATGTAAAAATGTATTTATTATGATCGCTAGTCATCAATCTAATCTTTTATGATTAATACAGCTTATCACAGTTGAAAACATTTTGATTTTTTGAAATGTCCAAAAATAAATTCATCTTTTAACAATTCTTTCGTTCTGAAAATAGGTTTTCTGGATGGAAATATTTACTGTAATATAGGCAACGAAAGCTGAGCTTCAACTACGAAAGTTCAATTTTGAGTTTTTCGAATTTTAATACATAGGTACCTATACCTAATCGAGTTTGAATGTCGTGTTCATTTTCTTTGAAATCTCCCGAACAGATTTATTCAAAAGTTCAACCAATCTTAAGGCATAGACGTGAACTTCAAATTTTAGCACAGAGCAATACAAGAATTCGCTTCCTTCTTCCGATATTTTGGAGGGTTATGTTGTAAATCATTTTTTTTACCTATTTTTCAAGACCATCATTTCTAAAATTTTATGGGGTATCTATACAGATAGCATACCATATAGTACTTTACATTCAAATTCAAAGCATTCGAAGCCGATATACACAGGGTAGGTAATAATAATGTTTCAAAATCATCGCGTCATAAAAGTTGCGCCTGTTGTAGGATTAATCTTCAGATGGACACGGAAGATTCGACGTTTGATGAACATTAGACAGGTAATAGTATTGATGCAGTAAACAAAACGTCACATTATTTATAAGTGAAGAATTATTTGAGCAATAAAGAAGAATTACTTTCGTCGTCTTTTTGAAGAACTAAACG
Organism: Planococcus citri; assembly: GCF_950023065.1. Lineage (NCBI taxonomy): Eukaryota > Metazoa > Arthropoda > Insecta > Hemiptera > Pseudococcidae > Planococcus > Planococcus citri. The sequence continues at coordinate 50,702,879 of NC_088679.1, forward strand.
GCCACGCATCGACATGGATAATAAACAGGATCGCAGATGTTGCTGTAACTTTTATTTATAAAGCAGCTACAAAGTGTTTAGAAACAGACTGAGACCAATAACGGCTCTACAGTGTAGGTACATGCTACCTACTTTCTTACCTACCTTGTACAAAAGCTGAATCGTAAACACCGCCCACGTTAAATACTGTAGTTTTGCTTTATACCTACTACATGTGATTTTCTTTTAATCTTATTTAATTTCCAGTTTTTGTCTTTATTGTTTAAAATAATAACTTCTGATTACGTGTTAATTAGGTAAGTTATTTTATTTGTAGAGTTGATTTTTTCATTTCCTTTTATCGTTCTGTCAGAACATATCAAATTGAGTCATTTCCCTGGCACTAGTTTTTAATTGATTGCAGTTCAAGAATCCAATCAATAGTGCAACGTATATAGGTAGGTACTTATCTACCTACTTACATTATATGTATGTACTTACTTCGATGGTAAAATTTGAAGAATTGAACATAAAACCACTTGGCTTCAACCTTGGTCATTTATTGATCATGATATTGGCAGGTCAAACAACTCTTTAAAGATCAATTTCCATAAACTGTAAAAAGAAACCAACGTCGAATTTAGTGAAACAATATAAATTATGCTACGTATAAGTAATCCAAATGTGAGGGTACTTTTGCATGAAAAAGTAATAATGGAAGATAGCGATATAGGCATTAACAGGCTTTACAATGCTGTGTTTTGTTATTATTTATGAATAAAGCTCATTACATCATGATATCTTCTCTTTGCGCTTAATACTTGATTGACTAAGATAAATTGCCGAACATCGTTCGAGGATTATTAAGGACACGCAGAAATGAGCCATAATCATAGTCTCTGTTTTCTGCAACGTCGAACAAGTAACAGACCTTTGGTTTCGCTTGATCGATTACTATAGCGTGTAGATAAACCTTACAGAAACACCGTTTACAAACGTTAAAAAGCTTTCGTCTTAAGTAACATATTGGAAGCATTTCACTTGGAATAATCCTTTTTATTTTTCTCACACAGTTCAAATTTGTCACCCTGCAACGCTAAAAAGAAATAGATTATTCGAGTTGCTTGAAATATTTCCGAGTAAAAAAGAACGATTTTTTTTTACGTCTAGGTATTTGTTTTTTTTCTCTCGTATTGGCTTTATCTATTTTTAAAACTTGTAATTTTTTTACTCGGTGATCGTTTGATTTGCGGAGTAATTTTAATTTTCAAAATGGATTGGTAAGTCTAAGTATATGGTTTTGGGCAAGAAATTATTTCAAGGAAACATCGAAAATAGATATATTTTTCTTTGCAATTTATCTGGTAGGACAGTAATTATTTTATTGATGTTTTGACCAATTATTGAACGAGATCTACATATATAAACTGAAAAATATCTCTTTTATTTATTTAATATATTTATTTTTTTTGCATAAAAATAAGTACTTGAGCCTGCTTCAAAAAAAAAAGAAAATAAAAAAAATAACGTGAAGTGTAAATGCACAAAATAATAATGTTAATAAATCACCACTCGGTGTCATGTAAATCAGCTCAAATGCAGATAGTCACCAATTAGAGTGAGTTAGTTTACAACGAGACTTCAGCATCTACAACAATCTATTTACCTCCTAGATTGTTAATATTCAGTTAACGATTTTGAAGTGGATGTTTAATAAGTTGCATATCGAATTCGCCGTAAAAACGTTCGTGTCGGTGAACTATTTTCAAGACTAGTATTTTGATTGTTGCTTGCTTGCTCATTACCTTTGCAACTTGTTGCGTTGGCAATTTTCGCTTTAATAAAGCAATTTAAAGTTTTGTTTTATTTGCATGACAAAAACAAAAGAAAAAGAGCATGTTGAATGTACTTGTGAAAGGAAAGGATTTACATTAGCCAGGTAAATTCCGCAACGTTGTGTTACTTATCAGTTGGGTTTGCTTTGGATATGCCTACCTACTGTTAAGTAAACTTGAAGCTAAATTATTCAGGAATTTCGTTGAAAGGTGAAATTGGTCGGATGTTTCTTTACATACCTATCTAGTTTCATCTTCATAATATATCTACCACTACCTGTAGTAGGAGATACTGTTAATTTTGGATTTAAAAGTAACAACTGTGTACGTAGATGTACCATACTACTAAAATTATCTAAATCGCCACTTCAATGTAAACCTATAAGTATATCTAAGTATACATACGTTATGGAGGCCTATATCGAGTGTAATACAAATAAATTACGATACATGCGTATTGTCAAATTAAACTATCAAACTTGGATCTTGAAGGTAAAGACTAACAAATAAAAGTTTTTACGTTTTATGCATTTGTGCGAGAGAGAGTAATAGGAAAATAACGGCAATTTCTTATAATACGTACAGAACTGTAACGGATCCGTTTACCGGGTATTATTTACTTTAGTAAACGGTTTTTTGATGACATTTATTACCAACGTGTATTCATTTTAACTTGAGCATATAGCTTTTTGCAAAGCCTCCGATGCCCGAAGAGTTGTTACCCTTTTTGTTGTTGAATTACTATTCCCAAAAGACTAAAACCGTACGCAGATTATCCACCATTCTAAACTTTTCAACAGTTCACGTATGCATGAAATGTTTTCCATGTATATGTTTCTACAAATATAATAAAGTATAAGTTTACGTATAATATTATAGCCTATTATGTATATCCGTATCACACATTTTGTAATATGTGCAAGGTACGTAGCTCTAGCCACGTATACCTGCCTTGAAATACCCAAATATGCTTACGCATATTGATACAAATTTATTGTAAATAATATGCTTTGTCGTGCATTTGTTCTACGAAATATCTTAGGTAGGTACCTCTACCTATAGTCTTCATATTTCATCGATAAACTTTGAAGTCACCATGCACTGTGCTGTACCCATCAAAATAAATGAAGAAAAAAACAATTCATAAATACATATAGTAAGATACAAGCGATATTACTCGTTTTATGTCACAGTTTGTCATGTTTTTACTTTTATCTGCAAGTATGATTTTATTTTTGTTAAATTTTCGTCATTAAAGAAACCTACACATGGATGGATACTTATTAGAGTGGACCGAAAAATGAAAACATATCTTGGATTTTGACAAAAAAAATTTTGAGGAAGTTTACGAGTAGGAACTGCCCAGAAAAATGTTAGTCCTGAAACAGAACCAAGGATCCTCAAAGTACCTACATAGAAGCATTTAAAAAATCGTGTTTTTTGACACTTTAGGGGCAGTATCTGGTACAGTACCTCGGTGAACCTCTCCGCTGTAATTTTAGTTTTAGTTTCTGAACCTGCATGAATTCACTTTTTTCGCCCAGAATAGTTCTATGTTAAGGAATCTTAGAGAAGCGATGAGCATGGTGTATCTAAAAATAAATTAGTACTTGGAGTCGACACATTCAGAAACCCATAGTAAACTTTGGACTATGTATGTACTTATTATGTAATAATAAAATATTCACAGTTGGTCAAATTACTCTGAAAAGCTCAAAAGCTAACTTCTGTACCTATAGTAAAAGTCCAATTTTTCATTTCATGACAGTTTACAAAAATTGAAAACCATTTAAGAATTTGACATATTGTGGCATGTACTTACCCTAAAACGAATTATCAAAATGTCATTCTTCCCTCCCCAATCAGAATGATTTTGCGTCAGAGCAAAAACATGCACTACTCAAAGTACTCCAAAGAGGTAGATTTTCTTTCCAAATTTATTTTGTTTCTATAAAAATGATACCCATCATTAAAGTTGAAAAAACAATGAACGTGAGAATGAGATAGGAGCACTGTAAAAGTTGAGTGTGTTACAGAAGCCTATAAATATTTACGTTCACCTGTTTATATTTATGTTATTGATCTGTGAGCAAAAAAATGTTGAGGTACTTAGCTATGCCGTGAGTACATCTTCGTTTTTCATTAGGTAGATGTACGTGCACGTATAAGCGTCATTTTGAATTTTCTCTTCAATAATGAACTTTTCCATTCGATGAAATATTACCTACTTAACTCTATATAAGTAGGTTTTTACAATCATCGCTGCGATAAGATCCATGCATGATACCCATTTATTGTATAGAGGAAGTCTACGTAGTAAGAGTATAGTATAGGTAGATGCTATAACCTTTAATCTTCTTACGTTAGCATGAGCTTTGTACGTCAGAAAACTTGCCACTTTTCTGAACTAGATATGCGGCGCACCTATGTAGATGTAGAATGCAGCATTTTTAGTAGTTGTATGTACTCTCTTGTGAAATACCTACCTATGTATTTCAGTGTATGAGATTATGCCTTTAAAATTTCTCACTCGCACGTCAAGTGTCTCGAATTTAATAGTAAAATGTTCGCTTTTCGAATACCTGCTTTGTGTCGTTTGCATAAGGTGGATAAGAATAAAGATGAAATTATTTAATACGTGTACAATATATACTTACATATTAGGTACCTTCAACCCACGTATAAAACAAAAAGGAGATGATGCGAGGTCTAGACCTATCATAATCATGTAATTAGGACGTAAAAATCATTTCTCTGAATGCCAATCGTGCGAAATTTATAAGAGAAGTCTGTACATAGAGAAGATAGGTAATATCAACAATGCGAACAGAGACCATTTTCGCGAATTTTCATTCCAAGACATTTCAGCTGTGTCACATAGAGACAAAAGCTGACAAGCAAAAGCCTATTCTTTTACTACGATGAAGGTCTCTTACAAGTTACAACGCCGAATATTTGGTAGCGTAAGAGATTGTAGAGACAATAACTCGACTTTCTCTTGCGTATCGTTTCGGATACCTACTCTAGCCGACTACTGTTGAAAAAAGGAAAAAAATACGGGTTAGATACGTCAATAAAAACGAAAATTCAGACTTATGTCAGCATGAGAGACTACGCACCAACTTCCAGAACGTTAGCAAACTTCCAACTTTTTGTATGCTTTCCATCTCGTATAAATTTAATACGTGGAGAATGTGTTGTCGACGCATCATCTTCTCGTTTAATAATTTTCAATTGAAAAATGATTTGGAATATATTTATCTATCTGCATGCATTCGTCTTGAACACGATGAATCTCTTCTGCTGAGAATTCTGTAATGAGAATGGATGTGAAATACTTCCGGTTTTGTTTCACGTAGGTATCTAGGTATACCTATAACTTTAAGTAGGTACTTATATATTCTATGTGTACTTAGTTACCAAAAAGTTAATAGATACGTACGTACGTAGGTATTTCATAAGTACATACTAACATAGACATGTGATGTATTTGTACGTAATACTTACTCGATGAATAAAGTATTATTTGCTTCTTATTACTGGGACGAAATATGTATGAGCGAGTAAAAGCCAACTATCTACTTTGGTATATTTTACTCGAGCGTGCTTGAATTGAAACTCGGTACCTATACTACTTCACAATTATCAGAAATTAGGAATTATATTGAGAAGTGTTAAATACATACAAGATGAAAGAACCACACATAATGCAGTAAATGCAAGAAAGTCGACGAAAGTTTGGCTTATTTGGCAGCTAAACGCGTTCGTATACGTGCTAAAGATTAATTTGGACAGTTCTTATGGCACTTCTTGGAAATATGGAGTTTCCAAAATACGGCTTGAGTCTCTAGAACAGCTTCGATACCATCTTCAATCCATTCAGCTCGTTTAAATTATGGTACGTGCGGCCACGATGACTTAAACGGTCTGCCTAGTGCTTTGAGTAGGCAACTCATATGACACTGTCCTATTATTGTTCCTAAAATTTTTACCATCTAGCCATTCTGTTTGTCTGTCCTCTTAAGGTAATTGATCAGTCTGGCTGGATTTTTAAGGCCGCTTGAATTCCTGTCTGGCTTCTTATAAGGTGATTGGCCCGTCTATCTGGTCTCCCAAAGGTCATCTGGCGATCTGTCTGGCATCTCAAGGTCATTGACTTGCAAGTCTGGGATCTCAAGGTCATTAGTCCACCTGCCTGCCTCTCAAGGTCGTCTGTCTGTCTTGTCTGGTTTCTCTAGGTCATTAACTTGTTTGCCCGGCCTCCAAAAATCACTGACTTACCTGTACATGTTATAGCCTCTCATATGACCATATCTATTTGCAGCTGTCTGGCCTCTCGAGGTTGTCTGTGCGCGTGCCTGTCTGGCTTCCCAAGGGACCTCTTCTCCGAATATATGAACTTAAAATTATTTATAACTAATGAAATGGGTTCAGATATGTTTCAGAATACGGTTTTTTGATATTTCTACTTCTTGAAAAATTCTGTTGAAAAGTTTTACCTAATGAAATTCAGGACCTCGTCACTTCTTCACTGAATAATAGTTAAGCACTCGTCAATTCTTTTGAAGAATCTACTTATTTCTTATTAACTCAAGTTTTGTAAAAAAATTAATTTCATCAAAAAACTTCAAAAAAAGATTGAAAATAGGAAATTTGATTAAATTCTCCAGAATGGCATAAAAACTGTCATGATTGATTCGAAAAATTGAAAGTATAGGATGTCAACAAAATGTCATGCAGTTTTTTACTGTCGAACCAAATTTGAATTTTCATGCATTTGAAAAACAAAACCAAATTGTTGAAATTGAATTGAAGGTATGTTTACGGTTTGGAATAAATCTGCATTTCATTCGTTTCCATTTTAAAAATTAGAAGAGAAGGAAATGTCAAGATACTGTGTTCTTTTCTCCTTTTTAAGTTGACCCACTGTTCGTCACTCTTCTTCTCATAATCTTTATTTCAATCCAGCGGCAGGGTTAAATTACTCGTAGCAATCGTTGGATATTAATTTGTCTGAAAAATAGAGTAAAATCTAAAAGTACCTATACCCTATACTTTGCTTGTGATGATTAAAAGTCTCGTAATTTATCTTTTGTTGCAAAAATTTGCGGAATAACAAGTTTGTAAATTGGCTGGGGGAATAATTATCTTCTCTTCCTGTTCCTCAAAATAATAGTGGATATGATATGTGATTTTACACTCATACTATGGATATGGAATATTCTTTTATCGTTGTCGGTTGTATTCTCAAATTTCGCGAATTTGATAGAAAAATAATGTGCATTTCAACACAATCAAGTATGCAGAACTAATCTAACACTATTCTTACGACGCGAAATTTCTGGAAAAAAATGAATCTGAAATCTGAGAAAAAATTTCAATCCAATGTTTCCACTCGGGATCTAATGAACACAAGAAAAAATTGTGATCACGACGAGTAGTACCTAGATAATTATTTGTTTTCCCATAATATTGAATAGGTAAGCGAGAAAATATATGTAGGTATCTATATCAGATTGCCTGTATTGATAAGTAAAATTTATTATTGAATTTCTATTCACGCCGTTTAAATTTTTCACCCGCCAAAACTTGATTGAGGTATCGGTTAATTGAGTTTAACAAAATGGAAGATACTTAATGAGAGTCATCGTTTACGAAGGGGGGCGTGGTGTCGGTAAACTGAATTATACATGCTTATACGCAAAGTATACGATACAAAACGAAACGAAGAGACGTGGAAAGCTGTTTTAATTCAACGACATCTGTCGACATGCTTAGCTTTTTCCGTATTTGTCTAATCAACGAAAATTCCAGCTTTTCTCGCGGGACTGAACGAAAATACGAGTACAATATATAGATATACTATACGTAATACCTATACCAGTAGGTTTGTATACGATAGTGATGGGCTTTTAACATACTGACGGTATATACGTATGTACAACAAACAGTACAGCGAATTTGATGCAGGATTTACCTATGGCATCATTCTAGTCAACTTCTATCATACGTTGCCATTTTTTTGCTTCGTTGAGTTTTTTTTTATACCCCTAAAGGTAGTATAGAGGTGAAAAGGAAAATTCAATTTTGTATCCGAAATGTTGAAAAATATAAAACTGTTGGGTAAGTATAGCCAAGTAGGTATATATAAAATGTATAGGTATACGAATAAGAGATTAATCGATAAGTTTTTTTTGTTTTTTTGTTGATTGATGTGTCATTTCAAGCTACGAATGTAATATTTACTGCAAAATGTCAAGAGCGAGAAAGGTGTGTAGACAGGTAGATATTTACACAGTTAGTATAAGTATGTGTTATTATTTTGAAAAGGGGCTGACAAACAGAACAACTCGAATTCATAAACTGATTGTTGCACAAAACAAATTAATAGGATGTCAATGATAATTGAATAAAGTTTTTGTTGCGGTTGAAGGCAAGATGGTGAAAAAGCGAATTGTGTATGGTAATTTATGCGTATCGAAGTCGTAGAAAGAGGGAAAAACGAAAATAAGAAAAGAATAGAAGATGAAAGAAAAAATTAAGAAAGATGGTGCTGAAAAAATTTAGCGCGATAAATCGACGTTGACAAGAACGGTCGAAGGAGCGATTTTCATTTAATCCGTTAGCGGTTCAGCGTTCGTGTTTATTTTCTAAAACTTTATTAAGAGGTCTTTCAGTTGTTAACGGTTATATTTCATTTAGAACTAAATAGGGGGCGCACTGATCACAAAGCTTCACATCGCTTTCAATGTAGTGTATAAGAAAAGAAGAAAAGAAAGAAAAAAAGAGCATATGGCATTGACGTTGATAAGCTCTTGGAAATTCTTGTCGCGTTGAGGTGCCGTTTCAAATCTTACCCTCTGTGTGCTTTCGTGATGTTTGGTTCGCTAAAAAATTTATTAACTGATTTTACAAATTGCCACGATGAGAATAATGGTCAAATTATTAAATTCCTCTTAAATGTATTGATTAAAATAATTTGTTTAAGGAACAGTCGAGTATCTCTCTCCGTTGATGAAATTTAAATTAGTAAACGCATTTTTCGCCATTTTTTCGTGTTTTTTTTTCACTACCTACGGATAGGGTTAATTCAACAAAAATTTAAATGATTTGTTTTTAGTTTTGTGTTCAAATAAATTTCTCAATCTGAATCAAAAATAAATTAGGTGCTCTCATAATTTAATAAAATTGCATTTTATTTAAACGAATGCATGAGTATAGTATCATTGTGCGAAGGTACCATATGGAATTATCATAATAAAATAATATGGACCACTTACCTATATGTATAACTATTTTTTCAGTACATATACCGACTTACTTAATTTGTTACAGCGAGATAGCAAAAAAGCTCGCTGAATGATGCAGTAAAACTTGAAAAAAAAACATGAAAACGAAGCGTTAAAAAGTTACACAGAAGGGAATAAACGTATTTGAAAATTTTAAGAGTAAAAGATGAAAAGACTTTTTGATAGATAAGAAAAAGTTTACTTTATTTGTAGTCACGTTCTAAAAAATTACGAATGATTAAACATTATGTAGACGGCTTAAAACGCTGTTAATCAACTAGGTACCAGAGTAAATAATAAAATTCTTTGATAAAATCGTATTCTTTTAAAGCTGATTTCCTGGTTTATTTAAATAAGTTGTGTATTTGTATTAAAGACATTTCTATATAATCAGTATTGCAAAAGCATTTCCGCTTTATTTTTTTAGGTACCAACTTTTGCTTCATTCTTTGTTTGCATTGAACGAAATGCAAAAAGCGATTACTTCGTACCAAGAGGTAAGAACGATGGCTCTAGTTTTTTTTTTCAACTACCCATTGGTTGGCTCGTTATATACTTACCTATACCTATCAGTTCTAAATTTCGTGTTTTTAAAATTAAGTAGGTATCTACCTATACTTTTGAGCTTCTGTTCTGTTAAAACAATCTATTTGGCAATAAATTTTCTGAATAAATTTGACAGGAATAAACCACTGAAAAAAAAAACTTCTGATATGGATTTTATGCTTACAGACTTCTTTCAAGATTAATTTTATTACAAATAAAATAGCAGAGTGCTGACTTCACAGCATAATGCAGGTATAGCTAATTTCCTACTACGACTTTGTTCGAAACTTTATTCAACCAACACAAGCCTGCTTTTGGCATTTGGCACTTGGAAAAATTTCGAATTTCGAAGCACCTTGCTCTCTTAGTAATTTTGTTCTTGTCTAAAAATAATAATTAGAGTTTTGCACCAGGAGCTCTTTTTTTTTGTAGAAGATAATTGAAAGCGTGAAAAATTTGTCGTCGTCGTCGTAGTCGCGCTCCTTTACAGGAGATAGCGTATATGTCCATCTATATTAGCCGGTATCTAGCGTATCTGATCGTTTCTTTCAGGGTCTTACAGGGAGAGTTGGCTGGTGAGTTTGTTGTTAACAGCTCCGATCGTTTCCTCCCTCTCGTCGATCTTCCTTGGATTTTCCCCTGTACCGCTAGCATGAAAATACCGTTTTCTCGTATTTTATGAGCTAAATACTTTAGCTTTCTAGTTCTGATATCTTCAACTACGACTTTCCGCTCCTCTCCTATTCTTGCTAATACTTCCTTGTTGGTAATGAAGTCCTTCCATGAGATTCGTAGTAGCCTTCGATAGCACCACATCTCAAAAGCGGATACTTTGTTCTCGCATTCTGCACTCATGGTCCATGTCTCGCAAGAATATTTCAGAACAGTCCATACGTAGCATCGCATAATTCTCTTCCTCAGATCTATACTCATCGTTCGATTTCCCAGCACATTGGCAAGGTTATTGAAAGCGGTTTTTGCCATTCCAATCCGTGATTTAATTTCTTTATTATCTCTGCCATCATTGTTTATCAGCGCTCCAAGGTATCTGAATTGGTTTACATTTTCAATTTCTTGTGATCCGATGTTGATTTTGACCACTTTATCATCTCCTTTTGTAAATCTCATCACCTTGGTCTTGCCTGCATTTATTTTCATTCCGTATTTTAATCCTGCACTGTTAATTCGGTCGATCATTTTCTGCATCTCTGCTTCTGTCCCAGCAAGGATCACTTTGTCATCTGCATAGCTTATTTCGTTTATTCTCTTGCCGTTGATCTTGAATCCCATTCGTTCGATTCGCGCTTCCCTCATTATTTCTTCTGCATACACATTGAACAATCTAGGTGAGAGGGGGCATCCTTGCCTCACACCTCTCTTTATTCCACATCCGTTCCAAAATACTTGAATAAGAATATCTGAATTGTATGTACGTGAAAATAAGAAAGTAAGTAGCACGACTAAATTTCGATTTTCAAGTATACCTACAAATACAAATTAGATTTGAAAAGACAGCCTTATAATATGAATATTTAATGATCCATTAATGGTACGGCATTAAATTAATTATCTAGGTAGGTACCTACTTTAAGTTGATAAAATAGGTACAAATTGTGAGCAATTGTAAAAAAGTGTTATCAAAACTCCAAAAGACGTTGAAAGAACGAAATTCAAAACAATAAGTGTATAAAATGCAAAATTTGCCAATGATTGAATGTTAAATAAAACTTTAAAAATTCAAAAATACACAATGAATGGTAGTGTTTGGCGGTAAGGGGAGAGAATCTGTTTTCAATTTTTTTTAATTTGGTGAAACGTGACAAAAAATTTACAACGAACAAAAATAGTGCTACAATTTTACGAGAATCATGCAATGAGTGAATTCGATATATTGTGCTCCTGGCGCAGAACCCGTCTTTCATTATTTCATTTTAATTTATGTTTCATTTAGCTTATTGTTTGAATATCGAATTTTGATGCATGTTTCATGAACTCGTATGATGGAAGAACCTTATTTCCAAACATATAGAGCTCGTGTAATTCATATTACAGTGTGTTCAATCAATTCTGAACATTTGTATACGAAAAATTCTCTGAAGTAAATTGATTCAACAGACTGATGATGATCTCATAGAGATCGAAACGCTTCTCTTATCTATCTTATCTTATGAAATATGACGTTTCGTGTCGTAGAAGGGTATTTATTCAATCAATTTTATGATTGCTTCATAGGAAAAGTGTCTACTAGAGCGAGTCGTTTTTGCCATTTTTTCATTCGAATTCTGAAAAACTGGCCATCTTAATGGCGGTTAAATACATTCAAATGAAGGACTGGAAATTTTAGATCTTCAACTCTTATATGAGGAGTAAGATCTGCAGCAGCAAAATTTTTTTAAATATCCACAGTTATTTTCAATATACTATGATTTTTTTTTAATGACTAGTATTTGGGTCAAACGTGATTAGAAAACACCTTTCAGCTTTCGGAAGAATAACAAGAGTCAAAAACCTTCAAAGAACTATACTCGTATATCTATAGAAGCTGGATATAAATTATTGACTCGAAAAATCATGTAGGTATCTCCTCAGTATCATGAGATGTAAAGAAGGTAGGTATTCAACACTGCAGATATGAACGAATAATAATTTTTCATTCAGCTTTTTCACACCCATGTACGAGCAGAAATAAAAACTATGGTGTTTTACGTACTAGGATGACACAGCCTCGTACTTATTTTTTTTTTTTTTAAATTGAAGAGTCAGAAGGTCGGAATAGCTTTGAATTTATTTCTTCGTTAAATAAATGAAACCCAGAGTACCCATTGGAAATATTTTAATGATAATTCCAACTTATTGATCCATTCTTGTTTCTTCAACTGCCAAAAATCTATATGGAAAAAAAATGGTGAAAGCACATGGGTACAGCATTGATTATTTTTATTTTACGAGAATAAGTACGATGGAGATATATGATTACAAAATTTTGAAACAGACAGTGTTGTCGTAGGTAGGTACATCGTATAACCTTTCACTTTTTTTATTACTCGAGTAGATTTTTTTTCTTTTTTTTTTTTGAATACGAATGCACCTATCGTACATATGAGAAATCTTGTATGTATATATATAAGATACATGTTATCTATTGTAGTACGTATCCTACACATGTGCAAAGTGTAGGACATACATTATCACTTTAAAGGTCCTACATTATTTTTAAAACGATAAAATATCTTTCGTATAAGCTAAATAACAGACTAAAGTAAGACGTGACATGGCATTTATGAAAAAAGTTTTCCAACAAATTAATAGTCCCGGTCCAACCTAAATTTCGCTGAGTTAGTGAATAGGTACCTACTTATGTTGAAAATTAAAATAAAAATATAAAAAATGAAGCTGAATATCGTTGAAATGTTATACCTATATTACCTTATACCTATTGAAGTAATGGATGAATTCTTGCGAAAAGTTATGAAAATTTTCCATCATTTTTTTAATTGCATGAAATTTGTACGTAATAATATGTACCTACATTTTAAGTAGACCTAATCGATGAAAATTTTCATTTGTCTAAAAAAACTTTGACTTCTAATCCATTAATTGATAGGTATAGTAATGTATATAATTATCCATCAGTGATGTATTCAACTAAAACGTGTTTCAAATTTTTTATAAAAGAGTATAGGTAAAAGAAGTAGGTAGGTATCTATAAAAACACTTGACGCATTCAAACCTGCTTCTTGGAATTTTTTCAATTACCTCGTGGTATGAAAAGTGTTTCAATGGCAAATTCAATTTCGAGTATCTAAATAATTTTCAAAATGAAAAATAATAGGTAGTGTTATTTGTGAGCGGAATTTTAAATTTGAAAACGGGAAAAAATTATGGCGTTCAAACCACTCCGAATTTGAATTGTCACGTATAAAATCAATTACCTGCCATTGGTTTCGATTTGAAAGACATTTTTGTGCTTTTCCATATTAAAAGCGTTTCCTCGTTATTTCCACGTCGTCATATTTTTTCAAAATTGATCTAAAATAAAGCACAAAAAAAAAAGAAAAAAACTTCGCCAAATAAAAGGAGAGAAATGAACAAGCAGCTTGCAATTCTGCGCCATTTTTCTAAATACATTGGTTGTAATGTAATGGACAAAAGTAATAATCGTATATTCATTCGTCGTCGTCGTCGTCGTGACTAATATCTTCGTATTTTTCATCTAATGGCGATGAAATTCATTAACTTGTTTTTTGTTTTGCGTATATTACTGCATTGAAATTTTGAGAACATTACCTGTTTGAAAATTCCTTTTTTTTTTCAAGCTTTGGTATTGGTGAATTCAACTATCAGATTGAAAATAAATTGCGGGCCAATTCAGTTGTACATGTGGGATACTTAAAATAATTATACAACACAATAATACATATTTCAAGTACCTATATTTACAAATAAATAAGGTAGGTACCTGACTACCTACCTACTTACTTTTACTCAACCACGAGTGATATTATACCTTTACAACATGTATGTACCTACTTGCTGAACATCATTTTCCGGGTAGAGCTCTCAATGCCCCAGGACAGTTTTTTGTGAGTTGCATATGATTTACTGTCTGGGTATCAGAAGTTCATACGACGATTACAATTTGATTTACATGAGTAGTGACCCACCCTCATATTCAAAACTGGTACTTTTCAAACCTATACGCGCACTACTCGTATGTTGTTTTAACGAAATAAATTCTATAATTTCACTCTCTCTTGTGTCTCCTTTTACGCAAATTAGGTACGTAAATTGAGCAAGCTAGAGGTTAATGTTGAAGAAGAAAATCTGAAAAAAAAATAGACTAATTAGTGAATTTTTTGAAATTATCACATACCTACCTACTATAGAACTGTATGGTATCCGGATTTCAATTGGCTTCCATGCCGATGAAAGTAGTTATGGACATATTTATATCTCACTGATGGTTTTCCGTATTGGCCACTTGAAAGTGAAAATAATGAAAGTTGGTACTTCAAGGAAATATTCAGTAGATGGATCATTTGCTAAATGGCTGAGCACTTGTTTCTATGAGTTATAAGCTGCGATACGAAGTGTGAACAAATTCTGAATTGAGGTTATTAAAGCATCTTATAGGCTAGAGCTATCTGTACTATAACTGGCACCAACATCCATCAGATGAAAGGATATCTACAATCTTACGACTACACTACAACTTTACATTTTGCGATCGGATTCTTCCCTTTTGAATTAAAATTGTTTTGTTTAACGCCATCTGTGCGTTTCACAACTAACCGCTACTGTGCTTCTCATCTTGACAAACAGAAGTTTAGCGAAGTCTTTCGGAATGTTCATAACAAAAAGTAAAATTTATGGGCTCACTAAACGCATAATTTTTCCAACAGATCTCGTGAGTAGGTAAGTAAGTGTCTATTCAATTGTGAAAATTTTGAAAAATTATTTATTTCTTTATTTTTTGTTGCCGAGTCAATTTGACCGTTTTCTCCAAAAACAGAATAACTTCAACTTCGAAGCTACAAAAGTGGGAACTGCGCATCCCAAAATTTTTAAAAATGCCAAAATTATTCACATTTAAATAAATAATAATGTCTGATTTTACTTCCGAATAAAAATAGCCTAAATACCTAATTACACTTACCTACAGTCTAAGGTGTTCGGTGGCGTGAGAAAACTTGGAGCTGTCTTGAAATTACTCACGTCAATTTTTTGGTGAGTTTTCACTGTTTTAAAGAGTTTTAGGGCCCATAAATTCTTCTAAAAATCAATTCGGGAAGCTGAAATAGTTATGGTTACAGAAGTTTCAGACCACGTTGTTTCTAAAATTCGTAGTCTCGTTCAAATTTGCGGTGGACACTTGAGTGATATTCTAGTAAATGAGTACCTAAGTAAGAAAGTATTTTAAAAAATTTAGTGTGACAAAGCCCTCCAAATATGCTCCTATGAGAACAAAACTTATCTTCAGAAAAAAAGGGTCTCGTTACGATTTGAAATTACCTAATTTTATGAATTGAAGTTTTCGAGAACTTCTTTTTTTCAATCAAAATTATTCGATTCAACTGAAGTGAGACTGAATTCTAAAATTTAATAATATTTTCTATTGAAATTCCAAAAATTGGAGCACCTTTTCAATATTGAAAAAAAAATCACGAAGAAAAATTAAGCAAAAAGTAAGGAAGTTTCAAAACACGAAAAAATGTCAATTGGAAAGTTTCTCTTTTCAAAAAAGTTTGAACGCTATCTTACATTCTCCAACTTGAAACACCGTCAGAGCCTACTTCAGGGTAAATCTGGTAGATAGAGACAAGAGGCCATTACAATCGAATAGAAAATTCTATTTTTCACGAGGATGAGATGAGTGGAGGAGGGGACATATGTGCATAAGTCGTAAAGTGACCGGCTTTGCTATGATACTCACGTATGTACTTATTCAGTTGAATGATGCATTTGAGCATTTTATTTAAAAAAGAGTAACGCAGCTACACATCTTTTTATTTTCATTTTCAATGATCAAAAAATCTCGAAAATTTGACATAATTTTTTATCACAGTTTACACAAAAAAAAAAAGATAGATAAAAACAAAAAACAGGTAGAACGGTCGGCAGACGTTGGATTTTTTATTATTATTTTTACTTACTTCAGGACATCGTCTGCCACGTTGTGTGGCCTTGCATTCGTTTATTTCTGTGTTTATCGGCGCGATTATAGCTGCTGAATTTGATACGGTTTTTCAAAAACCTTAACTCCGAATGCAGACGATTTTTGTGCACTCTCAATTTTTCGAAATTATTTTTCAAACGATACCAGTTGTCCCGATAATACTTCATTTTGCGATACAAATGGCCGTTGCTGTTCTTGTAGTAAGATAACATTTTCGAACGTTGGTTGCATTTTTCCAAGTATTCTTTTTGATACCATCTGAGAGCTCTCAAGTTATTTTCGTATTGTTCTTTGGTAGAGCGCAATACTTCCCGCAGGTGTTGATTCTCCGTTTCGAGATTGCGTCTATCATTGACTAGTCGAATATTGCCGATATATATGATACGGACATCGTTGAATGTATTCGGACTTCGGCATATCGGGCAAATTCTAAGAGAGACGTCAGAGTTACTAATGATAATAAAAGCACACTGTCGGCATAACACGTGACCACATTTTAGGCAAGCCGGAGATTTTGTACCGTCCGTGAAATGTTCCTTACACACGGGACATAAGGACGAATCGTCTTCGGCGGTATTCATTATGTAGTACAATTCGCCTCGTTCTTTCCTTGTAATGTCTTCTCGGCTGTTGGATAGAAAATTTTTTTACTCGGATAAAAACTTTTCCCGACAGATGAATTAATTAAAAATACTATATTTTTCGAATTTCTTTTCATGTCGATACACGCAGCAGTCGTGCTTTTTTTCCCTAGCAAATTATTTTCGATATTTCGAGGTTTTCTTGGGAATTTGAAAATCAGTTCGAAGCTTCTCTTTTCTAATTTCATTGCCGCGTGGTACTGATCACATATATGAGTACCTGCGATGTATCGACCTAGTTCCATTTATCCTCAGCTTTTTTCTGATGGCGTTTTGCAGAATTATCGTGCTCTAGCTTTTATCCATTTTTCGAGAATTTGCGGATTATCAAACCTATCCAACTTTTTTCAATCGAGTCTTAAAAAATAAGGTGCACCGGGGGAAGTCAGAACGTTTTTTCACAATTTCAACTTTGATCAGCTGTTACTCTCGTACTAATGAACCAATATGGCTGAAATTTGGTATGTAGGTTCCCATAAGGGTTCTTAACCTATGGTAAAAATTTCAGCGCGATTGTCGCAGTAGCTTTCGCACAATCGAATAAAATGTAACTTGTTCTGACTTACAGAAAATCTACAAAATTAATTGGTATTATTAGGATTCGACCCTGATCAATGCGCAATATGTCGAATAACATGTTTTCGAGGTCGTAGAATCCAAATCTGGAGTTATTTTTTTTGTAGGAGTGGGGGGTGAGGCGTGGGGAGGGGGCAATTCCAAATTTTTCGTACATTATTGTGTAATATGTCGATTGATATGTTTTCAAGGTCGTAGAATCCGAATCTGCAGTTATTTTTTCTGTAGGAGTGGGGAGTGAGGCGTGAGGAGAGGGAAAATTTTGAATTTTTCCTACGTTATTGTGTAATATGTCGAATAATATGTTTTCGAAATCGTAGAATCCGAATTTGGAGTAATTTTTTTGTAGGAGTGGGGGGGTGAGGCGTGCGGAAAGGGAAAATTTCAAATTTCTCCTACATTATCATGTTATATGTCGAATAATATATTTTCTAGGTCGTAGAATTTGAATCTGGAGTTATTTTTTTGTAGGAGAGGGAAGTGAGGCATGGGGAGAGGTAATATATCAAATTTTTCCTACACTATCGTGTAATATGTTGAATAATATGTTCTCAAGGTCGTAGAATTCGAATCTGGAGATATTTTTTTTGTAGGGATGGGAGGTGAGTCAAGGGGAGAGAGAGTAAATTACAAATTTTGCCTATATTAATGTGTAATATGTCGATTGATATGTTTTTGAGGTCGTATAATTCGAATTTGGGGTTATATTTTCGCAGGGGTATGAGGCGAGGCAAGAGGAGAGGAGAAATTTCAAATTTTGCCTATAATATTGTGTAACATGTTGGTTGATAGGTATGTGTTCAAGGTTGCAGAATTCGAATCTTGAGCTAGTTTTTAGGGTCGAGTGCTATTCAAGTATCACCGTTTGGAGAGAGGTCCCCACCCATGCGAACCTACGACTCACCTTCCACCTTCACCATAAAAAATGACTCCGGATTCGAATTCTACGACCTCGAAAATATATTATTCGACATATAACACGATAATGTAGGAGAAATTTGAAATTTTCCCTTTCCCCACGCCTCACCCTCCACTCCTACAAAAAAAATCACTCCAAATTCGGATTCTACGATTTCGAAAACATATTATTCGACATATTACACAATAATGTACGAAAAATTCGAAATTTTCCCTCTCCCCACGCCTCACCCCCCACTCCTACAAAAAAAATAACTGCAGATTCGGATTCTACGACCTCGAAAACATATCAATAGACATATTACACAATAATGTACGAAAAATTTAGAATTGCCCCCTCCCCATGCCTCACCCCCCACTCCTACAAAAAAAATAACTCCAGATTTGGATTCTACGACCTCGAAAACATATTATTCTACGTATTACACATCGATGAAGTCGAATCCTAATTATCAATGTTCACTTTTCTGACTTACCCCATATCACTAATTTACGGGGACTGATTACAATATGAAATCAAATTCAAAACAGCAACTAAAAATGAACCAATGAAAAGCCTGTAAAATGAAACTGGGTCGCGAAATTTTTTATGCTGTGATGAAGTAGGGGTAGTACCCTCAAGTTACCCCTGGGTAGCGCTTCGGCAGATATAAGCCTCTAAGAGCTAGAGCAGTTTTTCTGACTTACCCCGAATTCGGACTTCCCCCGGTGCACCTTATATGAAAAGAGAATGAATGAAGCCATTTTGAGAAACAGGTAATTATAAAAAAATGTTATTCTGCTTTTTATCTCAATTCAAAATTGACTACACCTAGTTTTTCTTCCTTTTACTCAATTTTTTCTACGGCGTGTTTATGAGATAGGACTACGTGTTTGCACAATTCAAGTGCCTTTCACGTTATTTTACTCTTCAAAAAGATTCCAACATTACGATGTCTCGAATTTTATTAAAATCCAGCCTATATAACTGAGCACTTTCTCTGGACTGATCGCTTATTATCGTTATAGCCGGAAGTATTCGCGTTATTATAATTATCCTACTTTTTTTTTTCAAATGATCAGAATTCTTCAATTTACCTACATCGAAATGAGAAAAAAGTACATTCTCCTATTGACAAATTCTCTTTCGTGATGAAATTTAGCACTGGTCACGGCTGAGCCGTTAAAAGGTAGGTATCGGAATTTACAGCCAAGTGGCGTAGTCTTTGGTAATGTGTCCCAATAGACTTATATCTTAAGGTCACCTATAGTCATTACATTCGCCCATACTCAAAATTCTTTAAAGAAGGGCGTCCCTCGTTGTTTCAGCAGCATTTCGTGCTCCCTCGAGGTTCGTTGTTGCTGGCACTAGACTATTTTACTGCTATTTTACACTTTAATCTGGACGTTCTGATTCGATCTTACCACATTTTCGAGTTTCGACATTAGGTACTATTTTTTTCCTCATATTTCTTTCCTCTTTAATGTTTACCCACGTTTCTCGAGAAATTAATAGGAAAACGTGGTCTATATCATTACTAGTTCACTTTAAAAGCAGTATTACTGCGCTCTTAAAATGACGGCTTGGTCGTTATCGAGAACCGTGGACCATACGTATAGTAGGTAAAAGCTACTGGTATCATGGCTGTAGAATGAGTCGTTACTTGGCACGTATGATGTACCATGTATACCTATGTATGAGTACATATTTACTTATCATATATAAACACATAAATGCTAACAGAATGCAGTACATTTTTATCTAAAACAGTGGCAAATTCTAATGTAAGAAGTCACCAAAGAAAAAAAAAGGTGATAAAAT
The DNA here is from genome assembly GCF_950023065.1 of Planococcus citri. Taxonomy (NCBI): domain Eukaryota; kingdom Metazoa; phylum Arthropoda; class Insecta; order Hemiptera; family Pseudococcidae; genus Planococcus; species Planococcus citri. The sequence goes on from NC_088679.1 coordinate 50,723,140, forward strand.
AAATTTAAAAAATCACGAAGGTAATTTTTATAACTGAAGAATTTTGATTAGGACTCCGTATCGTGCATTTTTGTGGTCCTATTTTTCAATGATCTACGATTAAATGGTAGATAGAAATAGGTCGCCATGTTTTTCAGATGTCGTTTTAACCATATTTATATTGTTTTTCATATGACTTTTTCCCCCAAGTTGAACCATATTAACGAAAGCAGGAAAATTCAAACTTTATTTAAAAACAAAAAATGAATGATCGACAACGGATACCTACGTATTATGTATTTTACATTTTTTTGAAATATTTAATTCACCTTAAAAATTGCGAAGCTCCCTGTGGTTACTGTTTGTTGAAAGATTCACCACCAAGTCTTCAAGTCAGAAATTAATTACTTGTGGTCATTGCTTGGTGAATCTGTCATCAAGTAGTAATAAGATCATCAAAATTTTTTTCAAAAGTCATGGGGACATTCTAGGGATGACATCTTGATGTGGTGGGGAGAAACGGCCACTTTTCAAATTCACCGAAAATATGAGAAAAAAGTAAAAAATTCTGTTTTCTGACCGGAAGGCCGGATCCAGCCAATAGTAGTATATGAGTCGATCAGGTATCTAGAAGTCTACCTTTGGCCCAAATTTGAGCTCCGGAAGTTGATACGCGGGAGAGATGGATATTTGTAGTTCTTTCCCGTTTTCTGAGTTGAACAGCTATACCTATATGTACATACCTACCTGTGTACACAAAACTTCAAGCGCTCGTCAAACATCGAAAAATCAACTTGAGCAGCTGAAAATTAAGGGATAGGTGTTTTTCTTAGGTCCTCTTTCCAACAGTCCAAGTTTCATTCAAATCGGAGATTATCATGTGGGGGGTTTCCCTTGTTAGAGTACCTATATATGAATCCCCTGCCCTCAAATGAACTCCATGAGGTTAAAATAAATATCTGGTTCAATACAAAGAACCCTGAATGGCCATCTCAACTAGGAATTATCAAATATAGTAGGTACAGACAGACAGACCGCTGGGCCTGTCAATACGAATAGGTACTACGGCGATGGGAAAATCTTGAAAAGAAGTTGCACATTTCCTGAAAAAGTTACAAAACTGTTTTTTCAATAAGATTGGGAAAGGAGGTATAAAAGCGAGGAACACTCCTTGGTCACTATAGCCAGCAAAATTTTTGTTGGACCACAACACAACTAAGTACTCATGCTTGCAATAAGAACTATACAACAATAAAAGAACAAACAATCGAGTTTCCTTTCTTTTAGAATACCACGTTACTTCCATTACACTTTTGAGAATTGTCTGTTCGATGGACTTGATTTGTTTTTTCAGAGCTTTTTTTCACGAAGGGAAAAACTCGATACGAGTAAAGCAACAAGGCCGGTTTGGTGCGATATGTAAATTATGCTTTAAAAAGAGCCCATTCGTGATATCTCGGCAAATATGGTAATTTATTTATAAATGATCATTGCGTATTTGGTAGAGAGTGAGCTTTGTGAAGAAGGACAGCTATCGATAGTGTAATCAGTATATTAATCAAAAGCACTTGTCTAACGCAGAACGCGCTAAACTTAAAAATATCGTGTCCACGAGGTTCCGCACGATGATTTCGCCTCGATATATATTTTTTTCTCTTTCGACAAAAAGACAAATGTCTCCTAACTTAACGTTTCTTCGAATACATCACACAGTTGTAAACGGTCCTGCAAGCTTGAACTCTGTCGTATCTGCTCACATCTTCGATACCGCCCACATCTTTATCAAACAGCTTTGGTATGGCTTGGACGTGGCTGTTTTCTTCGCGATTCGTCCTATAAATAGCTCACCATTCATGTCTGCACGTTTTTTGCGCTTTCAAACGCTTTTGGACGTTTCCTAATAAACTTAATAAATAGTACTTTGAATAGAAATGGGTTTTTGTTGATGGCGAATTCGATGGTTTGTTTACCGAAGCAAATTTGTACACACATAGCGTCAAATACACACCATAAACTGGATTTTCCATTAATGAGTCTGATGACTGAATAATTCACTGGGCTGTTTCGATAATATCTGCCTAAATGTAATATAATTTTTTTTCTTCAATTTTTACAGTAGTAATTAACGAAACCTTTCTTTTAAAACATAATGAAAGTAGAAACAAAAATCTTGTTCAACTACGATTACTTATGGTACCTAAGTTTTTAATTAAACCTTTTATAAATGCTGAAAAATAACAAAAAAAAAAAATTCATTACTGATTCCATGACGAAAAGAAGCGAGAAATCGCCATTCGCCAACTTTCATTGGATAGTAAAGAGAAACACGTAAATTGTATTCACCACTACCAGGTATTTCACAATACGGTACTGGTCGTTTAAGCCTTCTTATTTATGTTTTTCATTTTTAATTAATAAATTCTTAACATACAATGTAATTGTGTGTACTTTATAAACTATTGCATAAGATTTGAACAATTTTTTCCACTCTTTTCTTCTTTTTTTTCCGTTTAGGTAATTTTGACAAAAATCCAGATAAGCTCAGGTGCCACTACATTCTGCAAACTGCAAAGATACGACTCGAGCATCAACTCCATAATGTATTGTGGTGCGGTATACCGAACAACCCACCTACGTAAAGTGTTGGCTATAAGTTTTCCCAGCGAAATCTTTCCTTATTCGTTTCGTTTTCATGACAAAGATTGTAATCATGGCACCAAAACAACTATTAATCTATCTAGGTATCCTTCCTTAATTAATGTCTATTGAAATCGACTATAACTTGTTTCTCGTTATTTAACGCTGATAAAGCAGTCTTCTACGAGTAACTCTACAGTAACCCGACGCGTTTCCATTTATTCATCGGCTCCAATACATATAATAAGTGGGTAGGTATTCTTGTCATGGAAAGGCATACTTCACCAATTTGTTTACCACATCCACCTCCGTATGACAAATTAGCACATAGACTACACCTATTTTTCCACTGGTACGCGCCAATAAAATGTAGCTGATACCTGTTCTAGGTAGCTGCGTGCTTGCATCAACTATGCATTGATATGTAGATACAAAATATTTTTCTTTTCTTGAAATCCTAATTTTTAAATTTTTTCAGTAAACCCAAGTATGGAGCTCAAAACAATGACATGAAATTTGAAAACCGTAGAAAAAGGTATAAAAATCCACTCTTCTGGTGCTGAAAAGGAGGGGGAAAGGGTTGAAAAGTGGGAACTCCGAAAAGTAAGCAACTTTTTTCAGAAGTAGGTAGGTACTTGGCAAATTTCAGCTCCCCAAGAATAATTTTAAAAAGAAGAATTCTATCGATGGCACAACATTGAAAACCATCGAAAAAAGGTCGAAAATCCGTGACGAAGGGTCCAAGAGGTCAAAGCTCCTCAAAAGTACACGCATGATATTCTATGAATATTTTTGAGCCAAGAAATGTATCGAATAATTGAATTTAAAAAAAATGTCTGAAATCATGAGTTCAAGCCTCAAGATACCTAACACCTACCTCATTTCCCTTTCAAAATAAGGCTCTTAAAAAGCACATATGTAGGTATAATTATTCACATTGAAAAATAAATTTATAGGGATCAAATTTTTGATTGGAATATCACAATTAAGTATGCCTCAATTTTTTGGAAATGTCAAAAAATTGAGGCACATCTTTTGAATAATTGGAAATGTTAATTTACAGCAATATTTCAAAATTTTTGATTGGGCAGTTGAAGTCCCTTCTTGAGCTAAAATGCTATTGTGCTATTGTGCAAGCGTCATTGGATTTGATTCTTGAAAAAAAAAAAAAAAAAAGGTGTAAAATGATTTAAATTTGATATATTATATCTATTTTTTGCTTGTTACCAATATGATTTTATCACTGAAGTTTTTTTGTTGCTTTTTTCAAATCAACGTTGGAATACATACTATTTTTCTCTCTTTTCTTCTCTTCTCTAATTTTTTATTTTTTTATGCAACCTGTGAAAAAAATTCAAACCAATCAGTTTCTGCATTGCAAACCTAAGCAATACTGAAAACGAAACGCCATTTGAGAAAGAAACAGATGAGTCAGTTTTCGGTCAAATGTCATTTGCGGTGTATTGCCTTAGAAATAAACGGAAAAAAGGGAGAAAAGTAATCATCATGTCATTGCAGTAGCAGCACTATTGATGATAAGTAATGTTAAACAGCACCTACGTCGCGAGTACCTACCTACTCGATAGCATGAGAGACAAGAAAAGAAAATCAAGGGAAAAAAGTTGAGAAAAACACATGTAAGCATTGATTGTAGGTAATATCTAAAGAAAGTGGAATTTTTTCATTCGTCACATGTGCCAATAGCGTCAGATGGTAATTTATCTTCAAGAGATACTTGCTTCTTTGAAACCAAGACAAGTTTTTTTTTCTTTGTCTGTCTCCTTATCTTATGTATAACTTAACATTTTCATCTCATGTTTTCATCTTGGTGATATAAAGTACTGTTTGTGTATATTTTTTAAAAACTTGCTTCTTGCCAACCGTCGTATTTGTTGCGAATATTTGCCTTTACATATTTACTTTTTACGTTTTAGTGAAAATTATTCAAAATATGTACTACTTACTTAGATAAAATACTCGTTCACAAGGTACATACCTACTAAAAAAAATCAAGATTCTATAGTTTAAAAATATGAAAATTAACAATGTCCTCGCATACACATTTAAAGGATATGTATACCAATCACCTATAAATCACCCGTTGCTCCGAGTCTGAAATACATATTATTGAGTAACTGTCATTTTTCATTCCTCGATCGAAATTTCAAACAAAAATTACGCATAGGAGACCAGTCGCGAGAATTCTCCCTTGTTTACAGATGTCATGTTTTTTCACCGTAATTTTTCAAATACCTATGTTCTTTTTACGTAACCCATATCGTTTTTAATTGACTCTTTTTTCGAGTTAATTTTTTATTTTGTTCCCATCATCGCATATGCACGAATAATTTCCAACTAGGTACTATACTCCGGTAAAGTAAATACACCATTTCCTCGTAGTAAAATAAGGTTTGAAATGATTTTTCTGTGTAGATGTTTGTTTTACCTGAAAGATAACCATAATTTCTTGGCGCTTTTCCACTGGTTGCACTTGAAAGTAATCTGTTCCATCGCATCGTCTACTAAAGAAAACTTCTCCTATTAATTCGTCTTGTTTTTGTTTTTATAATTAGTTTGTCGGTGAATGTTCGTATTGTAAAACCTTTGTAACGTGTTATGGGCGGCGGCTTCTAAAGAAAACTTTTCGCGGCTTATTCGTTTGAAGTTTTCATCGAAATACTATTTAATGAAGGGAATACACAGTAAGTACAACCATCGTTCCGACGTTACTCCATCTAAATTATTAAAAAGAACATTGTTTTAGACGATTAAACATTTTTAATTAAACCAGCATAAAAGAAGATTAATGCTGTTTTGAAAACTTTTTCACTACTGTGATAAATAAGTAGTGAGTAGTGTTTCTAATAAATAGGCGCTTGTACACGTATTTACTATAATAACTATGGTCTTTAGAAAACAATAATCATGCTATACGCTTGTGTAAAAGCATAAAGTTACCTACCTATTGTAGTAAGATTTTCCACACGCGTTAAGCATCGTTTACATTTTTGTGCATACAGGGATGAGTTGTTAATATCTGTTTTGAATTTTTCAGCACAAGCTGAGTAGAAAATTTGTTTTGTGGCTCTTAATAGCTTGCATGCAACATTTTCTGAAACATTGAAAAATTTATGTTAGCAGCAAAATACGGTCTCAAAACTTTGGCTCGTCACTTAATCATGAAAAAATCAAAATGTAATCAAATTGAGAGAAAAGGCTCGAGCTGAAAGGTTATGGATTAACATAGTTTCGAGCTACGATTTCGAAGGATTTAGTGGATTTTGAGATTTTACATTTTTCAGAACTTTTTTGAATGCGTTAGGACATTAGATGGGAGGGAGGATATCGAAAAAATAAGTCTTTACTTGAACTAAATTATTTGATTTTTTTTTAATTTGGCCGAAACCGAAAATCTTTATGACCACAGTAGTGCTGAGACCCCACTTCAAAAATGAGTGCGTTAAAAAAAATTGGAAAAAATTTTCATTGGATCATTTTTCTTGAATTTTTAAATGGTATTATCACTTTTTGAGTTTATAACGAGTTGAGCTATCACTGTGAATATTCAGTTTTACACTTACTTTTCAAATTTTGATTATTAATTCAAAATCAACTCCCCACATAATTTATTCTCTTTAAAAATCCGCCAACAGATGTTCTCCAAATTCAACCAATCTTGACATATTATACATATGCCACAAGCCTTCAAAGTTCGGCAGCTTTGAAAGCAATTCCAAATGCGTGAAAATCATACGAGGCTCTTCCCTTGCCTACCTCTTAAAAAACTGAACGAAATCTGGATGGCAGATTTTGATAAAGAATGCTTCGCGGGGAATGAAATCATGTATTTGCGGCAAACCGGTTATGCAATTCTATTAACATGTTCAAAACACCAGGATCTACGTGTAGATTTAAAGGCGAAACCATACACTCGGTCATGTTGGCATAATGCTGTACTTTCAAAATTGGTACTCTCAACGGAAGGGGACCATGGTCTCCAATCCTGGGGCAAGATAAAAAAAAAAAAACTTCAAAATCACGCGATATAAGTATAATGGTTTTGAGGGTATTGAGCACGAATGATTTTATTTTAAAAAACTAACTTGAGCTTGCATATATTTACAGTCCGGTTCTGCGAGTAGAAAAAAATCGCATATTTTCAGATTCTATAAAATTTTGCTTTTTAAATTCTTCTTTGAACAGTTTGAACGAAATATGTAGGTACTGCTGGGTGAGACCTTGTGACGATACATTTTAAAATTGAAAAAAATCTCTCTCGTAACTCTACCCTCTCAAATACAAGTGGGAATGGCATAGGTAAGTATATTACTACAAATGAAAATGCATACCTACTCACCCAATATCTTGAAACAGAAAACGAAAAAATTCCATGATAAGAGAGGTAGCCTAAGTAGGTAGATTTTTTATCCTCGTAAAAAGGCTTTATGGAACATTAAATTGTTACTTCAAAGTGGTATTTTTTTCACATTTTCTAATTAAAAAATCACTAATATCGAAGAAAATAAATGGTTTAAAAGGCATTCGAAGACAGTTGCGAAAAACGGAATTCCAAGTAATAAACAGGACAAATCGTATTTTTTTTCTTTCATTCCTTTGAAAATTGAAAAATTCTAGTATCCGTTTCAGATAGACAGAAGATCAATTCTTTTGTATGTACCTACGAAGAATATTTCGAATACAATTCCACGTGTATCTATAGGTATCTTGTTTCGTTCTTTTCCAGAAATTCTTGTCACAGTAAAAAGAGTTTTTATGTTATCACTTCATCAACCAGATTCAGCGGGACAAAGCAAGTATAGGTAAGTAAAAGTGAAAGTGCCCCATGTAGGATAGGTAGTAGGTACCTACATAATGTAAGGTATTAGGTACCCACAGGATTTATAAAAATATCTTTTAGACGTAAATGACACTTTCGTTTCATTCAAAAAAATATTGGTTGGTACTTACGTAACATCGAATAAATAATATTTACAATGTAACGTGTGCAACATTATCTTTCTTCTGAATTTTCTTCAATGTAAAATTTTCCGGCAAGTAGGTACCTATATAGACTTACGAGTACAAGATGACGTTGCTAATAAGATACCGAGTTAAGTAAAATTAATTTTAGGTATCTAATTTATAAGCAAATGATTTTTCTTTTACCATGCTAAGTACCAACTAACACACAAAAAACATGTAAATCTCATAGGTATTGATACGAAACATTCTATGGTGGGTGGTTCGTGCTCTACCACAAATTATTTATGGTATCTTTGCTGTTATTTCGCGTAATTTCAAGCGAGTAATTTATCAGTATCTCGATAAACCGAATAAGATTTATCCTCCGGTATCTTTGGGTAAAGGTAAACGCGCAAAATTATTCCTAGAAATTACATTTTACATTATTAATGCAATTCCTTAAAGCTTAAAACGTCTAAGTAGGTATTAAAATCTTTAGTAATTAAGTGGCGGCAAAATCAATGTACCTGGGGACCTGCTTTCTCATTAACGGTCGATTTAAAATTAATTATTAGGTACAGAATCTATAAACATTAATTAGGCGTTTTAGGGACCACAGGAAATCAAAACGGTTGAATAAAAAGACGGAAGCTTCGTGCAAGTCGGTTCATATAGCTTAGTGAGGTGCGTAGGCATATGTTTCATTTCCGCGTGCACAGTGAGAAAGATTCAGGCGAAGACCGAGCTAATTTACATGTTTACCTGCTGCTTCGTTTGACGTACTTGATGACGAGTTTTGAAATCAAAAATGTCTATGTATGTAGTACATATTCAGATGACGAGAGAATCTCGTGTAAAATCATACTACATTAAAATATACCTACCCATTGAATTGGGGCCATTTGCATGCTTTGAAATGTGGAGGAACTAAGAGCATCTTAGTCTATACATAATCCCCCCTTCAAAACATCACTCACATAATTATAACTTTTTCAACTTCATGAGACAAATAGCTCCATATCCTGCTACGACCGGTTACTTGATGATGAATCCTGCAAAAACAAAAAATGAATAAAATTAAATGATCATTACTTCTTCAACAATTTCATAACAATAAGGTATACCTCTCTACAGTAAGAAATTTTCCAACGCACGTCCAACGTGTTGGGACAACACAGCGTGCGGTAAATATAAAACAAATTTCTCATTATTGTTGTATAATGAATTTTATGAGCATACTATTTTCCATGGAAGTTTTTAAGTCGTCATTTTAGTCTGTTATCGCGCGAACCAGGAAAGCTCTTCTATCAAGGCCTTCTTGCGCGTTGTTCGTTTACATTTTGCCAACTCAAATATACAATAAATTAACGATGAAAGACTTGAACGCCGTTACTTCACCAAATGGAAGTATTTTCCTTTCTTGTGATTTATGAAGAAAAGCGAAACATATTATTTTTTGGAGTAACGTGTAATATAAAATGGTTTTGCTCTCAAGTAATTCTCTATAATAATATCATTCGCAAATTAATCAAACGCATCGAAAACATGGCCACCTGCAATAAATGCTACCTACCATATAATGCGGTAAAATAGTCAAGATATGTATCCCGATAGTTTCTCTGGCACTATAAAAGATGGAAAAGACATAAATGTAACATAATGTCGGATTTTTAATAGAATAACTTATTTCAAATTACCTAATTTTTTGAAAAAAATCTACCAAAAAAACTGGTCATACTCACAATTATTGATAGAAAAAAAAGCTTCAGCTCATGCTTCAACAGGTTGTGGAATAAATGTTGCACGATTCATCTATGAATCATTTGGAAGGGTTAGAGCATGTAAATTAACTATCCACCTAACTATTTGTTTATAAATATTTCTGATTTGCTTTTTTCTCCGCTCGAAGTCTGACCCATTCACACTATTTAACACCTACACGTACCTACGAGTATGTAGGGAGCATGAAACATTATTTTTTAAAAGAAATTTAGAATCCTAAAGATGAATTTTCAGCTGTATGTACTTACCTAATTATATCTACCTTCAATAAAAGAATATCAGCTGGTTCCTATTTCAAAAGCGAAAAACAAGAATGTAGCGCAATAAAAAAAATATATTCTGTGGAAAACACCCTTCTTCTATACCAGTTCGAATATCTAGTACACAATAATTTAATATTCAACGGCAGCAGATATCAAACAAAACGTAATTTTCTAGCATTTTATCAAAGTTTTATTTGTTTAATGAAAACCGCTGTAACCCAAATAAAATGTTGAACAAATATTTCTTCGCAATTATTAAAACCGGCTGATGTTTATTTATTTTGCGAAAATATAATGTTACAGAAACATTACGAATACGTTCATCTGAATACACTTACCTACTCCTCGCTACTTCCAAAAAATAGTTCAACTATCAGCTGAAAAATTTCTTTGAGGACGAACAGGTAGTAGGTATGGATTATTTCATTTTCTAAAAAAAAGTGAAATGAGGTTTTTTTTCTTTTTTTGAAAAAATACGTGTAAAATCTCAGAATTGTTGCCAAATATTTTGCATTTCAAAGATTTGTTCGAGAGAAAAACAGCAACAGCCCTGGAAGTTTATGTTATACTCGTACGAGCCTACATCTGCAATAAATAGTGTCCATGAAACCAAGTTTTTCTCGATCCAACTGATTCCAAAGATGATCACACTTAAATCTTTGGGTCAAATTAATTGTATGATATACGAGTAAGTGTCATTTCAATGTAATTATTGGATCGCACAAGCTGATAATTTCCATTTTCATTTACTCAAGTACTTAAGTGTGTATGTGCAATGTACTATATAGGCATAAGATAAGCACCTACATTTACTCAAAGTCAGTTCTACGTAGTATTATCGAGAAAAAAAAGAATCAATATTCGTGTCTCTCGGTGAACATACCCATTCGAATTGAAAAAAAAATTATTTTCAACTTTTTCAGCGTTATAGTTCTTAATGATTGAAATCACCATTAAACAATAGACTTATTCGCGCGTCAAGTTTAATATAAAATACATTCTTAACGATTAGAAATAATAAGTATTGAAAATGCATTCGTGATAATTTATAGTAATCCGAATTCCAACTTTTTCCTCACTTTTTTATACATGGGTAGGTAACATTTGTAGGTAGTACGCGCTGTTTTACTGATTTATTCCGACTTGGGGTTTTCATTTTTTTCTCTCTCTCTCTCTCTCTTTCTCTCGTCTCGTAAAACACAAATACAAAGCAATGAAAAGGTAAACCTCAAAAATGTAATCAAACACGGCGAACAAGCATTGAATTAACGCGTATTTCTATTGTTAATATCTTTGTTTCTGCAAATGAAACATTCGAAACAGCTATGAAAATGTTGGCGAGATATAAAGAATCGAGATTGAATTTCTGCTTTAAAAAATAGGTAGGTATGGAAAATCATTGCTGTTGACTGATAAATTTTTTAATTTACATTTTTCATTTCTCATATTTTCTCTTCATATTCAACGTCTCCAGATGAAGTACGATCGGTTTCACATTCAACTCAAGACTTTGATTTTCTCCTTAAGTAAGAGGTCGATCCTCACTTCTCTTGTTAGGTGATAAACTAATCCCTTTTCTCTTTGTTCAGCTGAGTTGTGTTGACATTTTTTTTTCTTATCGTGGATTGGTATAAGTATGTAATCTTCAAAGGAAGAAAATACCTATCTTTTTATTTTGCAATGATGTACTTTTTCACTTATTTTGAGATTATTTTAGAATCGCGAGTATCTACTTATTTTCTTCTCACTACAAACAATACCTGGCTTGGGATTGGAACAATTGTCAAGACACCTACTTATTTTTGGTTCTAGAAAAATAGTACCCATCTAAGTACAGTTTTTGATTTCTGAATACAAATTCAGATTGGTAGGTATTTAACACACCAATTTAATTGTAAATTACATGTTATCACACCACATCGCGCAAATGGCTATTTGCACTTCAATTAAAAAATGCATCGGTTGCGTTTTTCCCTGACTTTCCGTAAATGTAGCAGAAGTTTCCAAAATATTATTCAACTGCTGAACACAGCGTTGATAGATGCATAGGGGTAATTCTCAAAAAAAGGTAAGAATCGTGTACATGGCAAATTTCTCAAAGGTTTTAACAGGAATATTTTTTTTTAAAAGTCCATTCAAGGATCATTCCCCACACATTTCACATATGGTATTGTGATTTTTAGCTCTTCCTTTCATTTGTGTACATTCGACTTTATACCCCAAATGTCCTTCGACTTGGCTGTCACATGCCATGTTTTTGAAAACGAATGTTATAAAGTGTCATGAACTCCATTTTGGGGGGGGGGAGAAATTGACACATTCTCATTATCATAGAACGCGAAAGTCCATCATTGTGCAAATTTCAATTGCAATAAGTCCATAGGAAGCTCACATTTCACATTTGAAAACTGTCACACACTTTTTGCGAAAATTTTAGAGCAATTTTCAATTATTTTTGGTAGCTTCCCAATCCAACATTTTTTTCTGGTGAGTGGCTGCACTGTTTCACTGTTCTCATAGAAATGCTACCCCGCAACATCGACCTTTTATTCTCCTCATCTGGACCGCGATTCCAAGGGTTCATTTTGATGCAAACCTCCCAAATTGAGTTTGTAAAGAATGCCTCTGCGCATTGCGCGAACTCGTCTCTTACCTTACCCCACTTACCAAGCGTACGATCATAATCGCGTGTGGAAGGTGGTTATCTCCTTCCACACGCGATTATGATCGTACGCTTGGTAAGTGGGGTAAGGTAAGAGACGAGTTCGCGCAATGCGCAGAGGCAAAGACAAACTCAATTTGGGAGGTTTGCATCAGAGATTTGCTTGAATTCCGATTGGAATCGCTGTCCAGATAGGGAATAAAAGGTCGATGCCCCGCAATGTTATTTTCAAAACCTACGCAATGGCTCGTTCTGATCGTACTTATCTCTGAAAATGTGATATTTCGAAAAATCGGTGTCCTTCAGCTTGCCTTTTTATTTACACCGATGAACCCGTCAAAAACGATAATTGAAAAAGGGAAGTTATTCTACGTGATAAGTACACATTTATTACGTGTTAAAAATCGAATAATGTCCAGTAGGTAAGGCTAGAAACGAAAAAACCTTGAGATTGTCCTTCGGCTTGTCCAGCGCTCATTTGTCCTTCGACTTGGCCAAATTTCAGATAGCTGAACTTTTATCGCGCTAGTCGACATATTACACGATAATACAAGCAAAATTTGACATTTTCTTCTTTCCCACGCCTCACCTCTACCCCTACCAAAAAATAAGTCCAGATTCGAACTCTGCGGCCTGAAAAACATAAATCGACATATTACACGATAATAATATGAGCAAAATTTGACATTTTCCCCCTCCCCACGCCCCACCCTCTACCTCTACATGAAAAATAAGTCCAGATTCGAATTCTATGACCTCGAAAACACATCAATCGACATATTACACATCTATGAGGGTCGAATCCTAATTATCGCTGTTTTAGGAGGGGCGTCAGGGCCCACGGGGGGATTGAATTGAGGCCAACACTAGAAAAGGGATCTGAGACACCTATACGAATGATTCCCACTTGAAATTTTCCAAAAAAATGATTTTTGTTTTTCAAAGTTATGCACATCAAAATTGACTTTTTTTTGAGAATTACCCATAGGACAAATTTTATGCCGTTTTTGTGAATAACTGGAATTTCCAGAGTGTCACCAGAGGCTTCAGAACGGCTGTAAACACCCTTCAGTCAACTCAGCGCAGTTCAAAAATGAACTGCCTAGGTACCTACCTATAAATTGAATATCAATTTTCCAACTTGATTGGGTGAACTTTTGTGAAAATTTTCCGTTTTAAAAACCTGCTGGAACCTTCAGAACTGCTCAAAACAATTCAAATCCATTTTAAATTGATTCTAGAGTTTGTAAAAAAGTAGGTACACAACAAACTATCAACTATCTAGCTTGAACTCAGTTGAGAAATTTTTGATATTTTTCTTCTCCTTCTAAACCTTTGATTGCCAAAAATCCAACGAGGAGCTATAAAAAAATAAGAACTTTGGCACCTGATATTTGGACTGATAGAATAATTTTGCATGTTTTTTAATCAATAGGTTTGTCTACTTGGTTGAAAATTTTTCAGATGATTCAGATTGAGATGCCTTCCTCGTCAAAGGAAATTACAGCAGATGCCAATTATTTTATAGCAACTTTTTTGATGTGATGAATTGATTGATACTTATAGTACTTAATTTTTTGTTACCGATCTTGCAATGAAAATTCAATTTGGTAATTCATGTTTTAAATTTGTTCATTTTGTTCCAAGTACCTACGTAAAATTGAAAAAATCTGCTTTTTAATCCATGAAAATCAAATAGGTACCTACTCCAAGATTGAGAAGATACCTACATACCTTGTTTGGAATTAAGTCAACATCTCAGAATGGCGGTTTTCTTGTTTAGTATTAGGTACCTATCAAATTGGAAGAAACTCGTACATAATTATTATTGAAGTCTAGAAGAAGAAAAAAATCATAGATATTGAGTTAGAAAGATTTTGAAAATTGAACAAATTTTGACGTGATTAGATACTTTTCTATCCAAAACCAAAGATTCGCATCCTTTCCATTTCTCTTCAAAAGATCAGTTCATTTATTTTATAATCCTCGAAGTTGATTTTATACATCTTCTTCTTAAAGGAATAAGAGTTGTCGATTGTGATATTCCTTCTTGTTCTTGATGATTTCATTTCGTTGCTACTTACCTATCTGCAACTAGTATAAGTTCTGCAAAAAATTTAACAAACCATAACCAGCAAGTACCATCGACAAACATAAGTAGATTAAACAAAAAGGTATTTGGTTGATATGATCTCAAAACTACGTGTATTTCTCATATAAGCACAGCATAGAAAAATAATAGATATGTATGTGGTGAATACGAACGAGCAGAAGATATTTGGCGATAGTGAAAATGCAGGAAACAAAGAGTAAGTCGTCCTCAATAGTATTTCATTTGGTTGGTGTTGGCGCTGGTGGTAAAAATAAAGCTCGCGTCGCTCGCGAACCATCTTACAGTACATTGTTTGTCGTTTTTGAAGCGCATTACTTATTCGCTTCGATACCATTTCACCTTTAAAATTTCCCAAATTTGGCAAACGTTCTTTGGCCTGTTCACATCAGAAATTCGTTTCTTACAATGTGCCGCGTTTTCTACTCCATTAAGTTTTCTTTGTTCGGGACTCCGAGAAAATTCTTGTATGATGGGAAGATACCCGGTGCGAAACCTTTGAATTATACAACGGAGAATAAAAGCGGTAAGGTAGTTTAACGCTTCCTTCTTTCTACACCTTTCTCTTTCTCTGCATCTCGTTCTTTCTATGTATATAGTCAGCATGCGCGCTCATACATACCATTCTCTTGAAAGGATTCAATTTCATTTTGGTTACAAAGGGTTGTTAATTTATAACGAAGAAATGCGAACACAGATTCAAACAATACGCGCACTCATTCAAAGTACGTGCCTATACGGAAGGACCATAGTCGGCGTTTTTTTTCCTCATAATTATTATTGTTTGATGTTTAAGAAAATACTGGCAAATCTGCTTAATAAACGAGATGTGATTTAGTTTCAGCGTGAAACCATTAAAAGGACAAGTTATACCCGATCAAATTAAGTATAGGCATGCGTTCTGTCTGTTGAGAAATTCGCCGAGATGTCGACGTCTTAAATTGATATTAATTTACGTAAATACAAACCTTCGACTACCTATACGTTTGTATTTGAAATCAACATACGGATTAATGGACATTTGAGTCTACGAATTGAATTTCAATGTCAAAATATTAATAGGTAGTTATAAACTCTAAAAGTCAAAAAATATCAAAATACTACTTGCAGATTTTTCAAGGACAAAAAAAAATACAAAATTGCATCTTTCAATATCCTGCACGATATCCGAATGGATTTTTGTACGCACCATTAAATCAACAATCGCTCATCGCGACGTGAAATAGATTTTAAAAATTCAAAAATAGTGGTTAAATCCTATGAAATTGTAGAAGTTACCAGAGTATGAGTATAATTTATATGCAAACCGCATAAGTACTTAACGATTCTTAACCCGTATCTAATAAACTATACTAACGTTTTTTCGCTCCTCAAGTCTTTAACAATACTTTTAATGAAAGTTTAAATTTTTTTAGTTCAGCTACAAAGCGGAGTAACTTTTTATTTTGTTTCTCACGTATCGTATTATATAAAAAGTAAATCATTTTTATAGAGGACAACTTCTAATAAGCTTCATACAAGCGTTGAAAAGAGAAACGAACGGTTTGGTGTAATTTTTAGACTAAATACAACAAACCGTTGGTTGGTGAAATTCTCTACAGACTTTAGTTAATTTTACTCTACGTTGAAACCCTTCTATAGGGTTTTCACCTCGATTCTACCATTCGAATTGACAATATGTTTCTCAGCACATTTATTCAAATTTTTGAAAAATGACTACAAGAAGTCACTTTAGGTATCGCAATTCACTTGCAAGGTTTTGTGGTTTTTAAGATGTACATATTAGATTTACTGTTAATGCTTTCGGATGCTTGATAATTATTACCCAATAAAATTGATTTTCTTTGAAAATTAGGCAGGAAATTGGTTTTATTGCTAATAAAAAAATAAGAGCCCGGTTTTTAAAAGGGAGAAGGGAGAGGTAAAAAAATTAAATAGCCAATAAATTTTCATTGACGTAGGTACCTATCCATTAAACAAAAATTCAAGGTGTTTTGTAGAATAGTTTATAGGTACCTATAAAAACTTCCCATTTCCTTCGTATTGCGGAGCAAAAAGCTCAAAATTTCAACTTTCATCTACATAGCTTTTGTTTGCTTCAAAACACTCAGCTGTTCATGATGAAGTTTTTCAATAAAATCATAATAAAAGAATAGATAAGTATATTACAAATGTAGGTTGATACGTAGGTACAGTGCTACATATTTCAAATCTTTATACTTCCTCAATGCTCTTTTAGCCGAATTTGAACATACTTTACACGCAAATAAGTTGATTGATGAGTAATTATTGAATCACTTTGATACATTAAAATTAAGTAATGTACACGAAGAATTCTTCTTTGAAAAAAAGAACTGAATAATGCAGTGAATCGTGAATAATGAAATATGAGAAAAATATTGGCTTATTTTTTTCTGAATGGGAAAAACGAAAAGGGAAATGTTCAATTAAGCGCGAAGAAAAATTTCATTCATTTCGGCGAGGAAAAATAAGTGTAAAGCACTTTTGTATAAAATAAGGAAGAATTTCACAGATAAAATTATTCATTTCTACCCCCAAAAATTACAAACAGGAAGCAAATATTTCTTTTTGTAAATAGGCACACGCGACCGTTAGGGCTACAAGTTGAAGACAAATTCCCTCTATACCGCAAAACAATACTTTCCGCATATATATGCGTAGGCATAATATAATTCTTATTTCAAACATAGCTATATAAATATGTAGAATCCTTTCCCCTTTTGTTCAATGTAAAAAAAAAGTTACATGAATAGAGATCCTTTTTATTCGTCCATAAACGCATCAAGTCGCTACGTTTTCATATACACTCTTATTTAAGCATAACTCGCTGTAATCTTTCTTACATTTCTATAGAAACAATGACCTCATCTTTTGATAGTTCGAGGCTTCTAAATCCTTTTTGTGCAATAAATAAAGATGTATTTTTCATACCCTGCCCCCCTCACCAAAAGGAAAAATTGAAGTCAAAAATCACCGCCAATGATACATATGTTTGGTTCATAAAATATTTGCAAAATGTGTTTCTTTCTGATCATGCCAAGACCTTGAGAGATGTGGTCAGACACCTACAAAATGATCAATATTCACAATTAAATTTATGAAAGAGTTCTCCAAAATTATAATTTGAAATTTTTCTAGTTTTCAGGCGTTTTTCATGGATTTTGGCCAATTTGACTGAATTTCATAATTTTTCAATGATTTTAGAGCTGTTTTTCAAGTTTTCACATAATTTTTAACAAGTTTTCAAGCATTTTCATGCATTTTTGGCTAATTTTACTGAAATTTCATGATTTTTTTATAGCTTTCAAATTTACCCCAGTTTGAACATTATTTTTTTACTCCTCAGGGAAGAATTTTGGCACATGAACAATGCACTAATTTGTAGTCAGGAGGTGTACCAACACATCTATAATATCACTTGACTCATTATTTGAAAATTCTAAATTCCAGACACCAAGCTTTCCGCATTAATTAAAATCAATTAAAACACCATTTTTTTTACTTGCTTTTTTATTGGTGTTGGAACCACTAGTTGAAAATGATAAAATAGGAAAAATAACTGCCAAAGTGTACTCTATCCATTCCCGGTGTCAGAATTGCTCCATTCTTCATAGTTCCACCGCCATGGAGCATAACGTGATGAAAAACCGCACCCTTCAATGTTACCCCAGTTTACGGTAGCTATGAATTTTTAAAAATTGTGCAGGAGAAATCAGGATCTCACTGGCATGGTTTAAATACCGGCGCAATAAACACCTATCAGAATTGATGAACTCGATCTTCAAAGAGAGACTACAAAGAAATCGTTTCCAGCAGGAAAAAATCCGCAGTTTTGAAACAATGTTGAACCCATATTTTGAAACGATTTGAACAGAAATGGTTTCTTTTGAAACTGTATTTAATTTTGAAGATGTCAACAAAGATTTGAACACGAAAGTGTTTCAAATTTTTGGTTACAATATTACGTTTTAAAATCATCTTAAGACCATTTCATAACAGCTGAAACTTGAAATCAATTTTTGATAGAATTTTCCCCATAAAATACATCCTAAAAGGAAACGGTTTCAAAACAATTTATTTTCAGATCGGGAATTAGTAAGATAGGTCTACTTAAGAATTGCCTTATGCTTTCACGAGCAACTAACTAAATAGGTAGGTACCTATGCAAAAGCAATACGAACGTGGGTTGTTGCATAATTAGGTAAGTAATTCATTTATTTAAAACGATGATTTCCGATACCTATAAATATTTCATGAAACAATTTCAACAATTTGCGTACTTTCACAAAATACGTAAGGTCTATGCTTGGATAAAAAATGCCGGTATCGAAATTCTACTCAAATCATTAAATATACATACAACATACTATAAACCGCTCGCTATTCATTAATCAATCGACAACTTGCAATAATTGCTATTTTGCTAGATTAATGGACCAAAAAATCATTCAACCGTTTCACCGAATCATTATGCCTTATACTACGTAATCGTAAATAAATTAATTTTGTATAATTAGGGCAATTTGAAATATTAATACAGTAATTTATAATCGTTTAAAGTAGATATGTAAAACTGTTTGACCCTAGCAAATTGAACTTACTTTTTCAAAATGTACCTACCTACATATACCCACTAAAGGTAAACTACAGTATGATCAAATACATATACACTTTGGAATGGGTACAATACCTTTTGCATTACATTTAATATTTTTTCCTGAAGCAAAACGTGCTCATATAAAATAGGTATTTCAAAATTTAGTAAATTTTTGAAAATTTTCTTATATTAAACGTCGTAGTGTGAAGATTTATGCGTATAAGTACGACAGCCTGTCATGAGCTTAGCTCAACTACACCTAAACAGTATATTTCAAAATTCCAATTACACTTACCTATGAGTATACAAAAGCTGCTTTGCATTCAATTGCAGCACACGTATATCGGTATTTCATGTTGACGTTGCATGAGAACTTTATCAACATTACCTATTATTATTATTATTATTTCTATGTATTATAAGAATGATTTATTCCTAAGTCTAGAAACATTTATTTTGTAACTGGAACTAGCAAATTATTCAAACCAACTTAACATCTTGTTTAAATCATGTTACCTATCTACTTTTTGTGAGAGGAAAAAAAAGATTATGAAGAAGGCCAAAATAACTTTTATTTAGAAAAAAATATAACTACGAGGCTTAAACACTAAACGGTGCCAATTAATAGTATAAATGACAGCAGGTTCTATTGTGTAACAAAATCCCTTCTCACCCTCATAAAAAAAAACTTTTACCAACTAAAACGTCTCAAGGAAATGTAATAAAAAACGACAAGCAATTTTGTTAGGTCAGTATTACTGTATAGGCATCCTTGTTTCTTAAATGGCTTGCTTTAAGTTTCATTTAAACACAGTGAACCGCTCCAAATCCCGCCTAAAAACCTCCTGGGAAATTATAAAGACGAATCTTACAATTAACCTGCTAACTGTCTTCATCGCTTTTCTCGTTGTAGTTTGAAATCAAAAGTAGGCGGAAATAAAGGAGGTTCTAAAGAATAATTTCTGCAACATTTCACAAATCACATATAATAAGCATGTGAATAAAGATTTAGCGTCAGCTTGAATTTTTTCTTAAGCATTTTCAACAAAACGTCTACTGCAGTATTCCTTTGGAATGAACCGAATAGGTAGGTATACCTTCATTCCTTTTAAGATATCTACCGGGTGTTCCGCAAATTGTTTCGAATGATTTACCTGGCAATGCAGTAACCTCAATTGTATCCGTGTGAATTGGTGTATTGACCCTACTTAATTTTGTAATAAACTAGGTAGGTACCTACCTATTCACAAAATGAAGTTCTTCATATTGTGTATCTCTTGGGCATAGTTTTTAAGCCAACAAAACGAGACGGTTCTAAGAAAAAATCTGAACATTGGAATACGAAAATTTGGGGGGGGGGTGAAAATAGGTATGTAAGTATCTATATTTTAGCTACCTACCTATTCACACGTGAATTTATTTCGAAAGAAGGGGACCAGACCCCGAGATCCCTCGACTACATCTATGTCTGAATGTACAAATAATAACGTGAGGTAGGTAAGTACTTGAATATAATATGAAACATGGATGAGGAAAAAGAGGGGGAAACACGTCAAACAAGAAAGCAAATAAAAAACAACACTAAAAAAAATTGACAAGCAATATTGATGCTCTGCGCCTAGTTTGATTTATTATATGTATTCGTTGTTCGTTTTCGGCAAACGAGAAAATATATTTATTCTTAAAGGCGGCTTAGAATAATATTTCATTTCTAAGAAGACAGTTCTGATCGCCATTCTGTATGCGCCTTTTAGCAGAGAAATTACGTTGCGGTGAAACAGGCATCTACTTAATGTAAAAGTATCATATAGAAAGTTGAAAATTCCAAATTATGTACCGCATCTGTACAAGTAGATAGGTAGGTACCTACCTAGTTATATGCCGCTGAAGATGAAACTTATTGATATCGAGTTGACGTATCGCGTTCCAAGTTCCAATATCCGTTATAATTAAATACGAATTAAGCAATTCGTTTGACTACATACATAGGCCACACATCGAGCCAGCATTATTAGCATTTTTCACATAAATTAAACAACATATCTAGACATATGTTTTCAGACGTATGATACAGGCACGAACGCGAGAAATAACATAAAAATACAACCGTGAGACAAACTTTAATGCGCTTAAATTGACTCGGAAAATTTTAGTCAAACATCAAAAACTATTTAAAAGTAATAACGATGAAAATGAAACCACATGACGGTAAAAACTTGTCGAATGTTTTCAACGTGCTAACGTTCCCACATGAGGGTGTAAGGAACCGGAAAAATCAATGAAATTACAGTAGTAAATCTAAATACCGGAATAGAATGAAAAGGCGAAGTAGACGTAGCGGGTGTGACAAGGATTTCGAACTTCAAATAGAGAAGTTAAAAGTGTGAAAACGCTCGAAGCATACTAACTAAGTAAATAAGTATAACTAGAAAAGTTACAAACTTCTCGTATGAAACTTTGGTACAGAATGTATTGCGGTTTCAAATATTTCCGTCCGTGTTGGTTCTTTACTTGCGAACGAAATTTAACCTCCCTGACCAATTTAACTCATTAAAAGTAAAATAAAAAAAGATGCCATCATCACACGTTGAAAAATTCGTGTTTTTTTCACTATATTTATCGATGTTATAAATGCTGTTGTAGGCGGACTTGAACTCATTTATAACTATGCTTGGTTCATATAATGTAAATGCTAGTAAAAAATAATTTACACCTCATATCAAGCGTAGGTACTTAATAGAAATAAAATTTTATGAATGGTTTGCATACACGACATAACAAATCGTCTTGTGCAAAAACAAGAATTCTCAAAATTTAACGCATGATGCATGATGACATTAATTTCATCAACGCATACTTATACCGGGTGTCCAAGAATGAAGAATTTTGATGTTCCTTATCAAAAAGGAGAGGAAATTTACCGCATGAAAATAAGAAAATTGAATAATTATTTTAAAAAGGCCATTTTGAGTGATAATTTTAATGAAACGAGAGAATTTTTCATTCTGCATTGAAACATTTTCCGAAATCAGGCACATCATTTTAACGGCTTGAAATCATCTTCAGTTGACTTGGCATGTTGAAATTTAGATACAAAGTAGGTAAATTTTAACTTTCCAATTGCATTGATAACATTTTGTGGAAATTAACACTTTCAAAAAGCTACAGTGACTTCAGAACTACTTAAAATGGTTTCAAAGTGTTTTCAATGGATTCAGGGGGTCAAAAATAGGGTATATACCAAATTTTAGTTTTCTAGGTCAATTTTTTCCTTGAAATTTTGATTTTCTTTTTTGTATTTTCGACCCAAATCCTGATTTTGATTTTTGAGAATTCATCAAAAATCGAATTTTGACTGACGATACATTTTTGCATGCTCTTTCGATTTAGCTTTGTTCGGATCAAAAATGTCTTTACCAGTTGCAATATCTAATTTGTAAGCATTCAATGTTGAACCAGATCCACACCCCCTCCCCTTTTTGGGGACCCCCCCCTTTTCTGAAATTTCAATACCGCTTTTCTCAGCCCCATGTTGATTAATTTTGAAAATTTTTCTGGAAATTATGTATATCCTTAGTACGTATCCCCACAAAAATTTTCAACCCCCTCCCCTGATATTTACCCCTCAAAATAGCGTTTTTTCATTTTTTCATGCTTTTTAACTATAGTGAAAATTGAAGGGACTAAGTGCTCTGGAGAGAGCTAGATGAGGTTAGCAAAAAATCTGACGTCATATTCGTGCTCAGTGGTATCAAATCATCAAATCATAAGAAAAGGACACCCTACTCGTTAATATGTACTTGCTTATTTTCCCCAAAATTCCCATTTTACCCCAACCCTCCCTATGACACATTTTTACACCATTTTGAGGAGTAAATATGAGGGGAGGGGGTTGAAAATGTTTGTGGGGATACGTACCTACTAAGGGTATACATAACTTCCCGAAAAGTTTTCAAAATCAATCAACATGGGGCTGAGAAAAGCGTTATTGAAATTTCAGAAAAAGGGGGGTCCCCAAAAAGAGGAGGGGGTGTGGATCTGAAATTTTTCACGCGCTAGTTTCTCCATCGTACCCACCCTCCATGCTGATATCAACTCGAACGCTTTCGGGGACCATTTCACCCCCCTTAGGCGCCTATATCCTTTATGTATTTTTCAGGAAACCCCCCTTTTTTGAATGGTTGTAATTCCACCCCCCTTGAACATACAAGGAAAGTTGATACATCATTGGATCGGAAATTTGACGTAGATTCATTTATCTAACCACATATTTTTCGCTAAGATGCAATGCGGGGGAGAAAATGGCGAAAAACTGTGCTAGGGGGCACAAATGTGGGTCTGGGGGGAGAAGCTCCTGGCGGATTTAGGGTGGGTTTTAGTATGTCATTTAGGACACCATCCTGAGCATTTTGGCGCAAAAAAAAATGTCCCCTAATATGTTCCAGGTGAAATCCCTATTTGACTGTATGTTTGTGTTGCCATTGAGAATGATTAGCAATGTACGTAAGTATTTATGAAGCTAGATTCTAAATGCGGCAACCTTGCTTTTTTTAAAGTTTTCCCTCTAATATCAAGACCATTTACCCATCAAATATCTAAGTATGTACCTATCTATCATCGAACTATTCAAAAAAGGGATCTTGAATTAAGTAACAATAAAAAAATACCTACTGATTAATTTTTCGTGTTGTTTTGAAACGCTCAAAGTTGATGAGCTTCTGATTTGAATGATAGTCGTAGAAATAGATACCTACATAAGTATGTAATGAGAGTACATTTTTGATTAGATGAAAAAAAATGACCAAAATCTGAGACTTATCTCATCATTTCATCAACCTTGTGGTTCCCTCTTCATGCATGATGATGAATAGCCCGACAAAATAAATTTTGAAAAAATTCAGAAAATCCTAATATGGCTGCTCCTTTGGTGCGCAGTTTGGGCAAACAGACTTTTTACATGGACTTGGCATGCGTTGCTTAACTTCTATTTAAAAAAGTTTACCTTCACCTTGAAACACCATGTACTTTTCGTAATGCATAAAATTATAATTTTGAAAAAAAAGAAAGGAAATAACGTAGTCTAGCTAATTTTACCTCGAAGGCTCGATGTGAATAGAAAACGATACCTAACACTGTTAAACTTTCATTTATTATTTATTTTTCGCATGTAATAGAGAATATACCAACCATAAACTTTGTATAATGTAAGTTTGGGCTTACAGGAGGTTTTTTAAAAATTACCTCTCGCACACACATGGTAAAAGACGTTATCGTTCTGCAGCACTTTTAAATGCAAATAAATACGAAATTTCAATGGTAAGCCTGCCTATGTTGGTTTGGTAGGTACTATATACCTACGTACATAGGTGCTTCTTATGTGTGTGCAAGATGATGCGATAAAGTGGTAATTTGCGCCGCACCATGTTCAGATATTTCAGCTCACACACCACACCACACGTGCTATGTAGAATAGTCGCCTTTTGTGCACCACATTCCTGTTACTATTATTGTACACTTTTTAAATTTGTTCTTGTGTTTTATCCCACTTCGCATTTTTATCGTCGAAACTGAGGATAACAAGAGTGATATTTCGGGTGTCGTGTTAACACAATGAATAAACGCTTGTAATGGAGGAGAATTTAGTTAGGCAAATTTGCCACATAATTGGATGAAATTAACGGCGAATCAATTAGGCAAATTATGTAACACCAACAACACGACAGTCTCCATATCATATTATTACTCGCCTATCAGTTTTGTGTTTCAATTACACTATATAGCCAAATAGAGCTAGATGAACTCGTTCGCATACTTACTTTTGCAATACTAACTATAAGTATGCAGATTTGGGTACAGTAAACGTTATTTGTGGTTGAACATCGTTTTTTGTTTCAGTTTCAAATATTACGAGGTTCTTAATGAGGGAGGGGGGACTTAAACAACTGATTAATATCGACAATTTTGTAAAATTTTCAATGCGTCAATTTCTTGTCGAAATGATATATTTTTTTTATTTCGAAACCAAATGATCTGTAATCAGACTTCAGCAGAGAAGAATAGCAATTTTTAAACAAGAAAGAAAGTTTATTTCCAGAAATTATCAGCTGTTGGAGTGATTATAATGTAAATTTTCAGGATATAATTTTCAATTCACCATCGGTCTTTTGTCCATTCTAGATAATTATTCTACTCGATGATAAAGTTGATAAAGTTAGGTAGTAAGCAGTAAATAAAGTATAGGTACTTATATACCTATTAGTTGAATTTTATTGCCACGTAAAAATACAACGGAATGAAGAAACATGTATAATATATTGTACTTACCTAACTCAATAACTGCTTATACGAAGATTTGGAAGGAATACTTACGTACGAGTATAACGGCGAGTACCTATATCGACACACCATCATACCTACTATAAGAGATACGTTTAGGAGTAAATCTTGAATTTCACACCGTATTCTGCTGGAAGAGGTGAAAACCGTCCGAAAATATTTTTTGGCTCAAAGAGCTATAAAAGTAGACACGTTGACGGATAATAATTATTTATAATGGTCTGCAACACCTTATCTGCAATCTGCCGCGTCCTATCAGACCCATATAAGAAACGGTATGTACCAAGGAACCTACTCGAGTTATAACTTTATCGTGTACTTTGCCCACTTACTTTTCAACTTTTATAGCCAAAGTTATGATATTGTAACATGTTCTGAATAGAATAATAACATTATGTAAAAGTTATCGGTTAGATATTTAGAAAGGCTGTGGCTCTTGTGGCGATAAATAAATTATAAATTACATTCGACTTGCCACTAACAAAGCGCGTTTCACCTGAAAAATGTAATGGTGGCTTAAGAAAATTTTTTTTCAACATTTTACACGAGACGTAGGTACTTTTGATATTTCATTTATCTATCGAAACCATTTTACCAACGTTATCGTAATTTCATTATTTATTGATTTAATGCTCAACTAACACGAGTACCTACTTCTGTATCTTCGGATTCGAGAACGCCTGCAATCGTACAAAATGAAAACTACTGGTGCATAATTCTGTAGAGCAGCGTATACATATCTATCTACGAGTAATACACACCATTTCAAATTTTCTTCTCTTTTCAACACTTCTGCCTCTCGTCTTCATTATTATTGACACTTCAAATACCCATCGAAAGAGTGAGTGTAATTCTTGATAGGTATGTATCGTAGCGATATATGTACCTACCAAAGTATTAATTATACCTATTCGTCATTACCATTTAGAGAAAAGATTTACTCAATCGTAATTCACTTTGTTTTTATAAAAAATTCATAAAAATCTTTATTCAAAACGTTGTCACAAATTATTAAAACATGATACAATCTATTTACACAAGTTCATAATCAAAATAAACAAACGTATTGTTAATAAACAAATGGAATATTTTTATAACACGTCGTCGTTTAGATAGGTAAGTAGTTATCTATTTACCTATAATCGATAATTCGTTAACATAAAATCACATCTGGACGAAAATAAACGTGATTTCTACTTTTCAAAATTCAATTGTACATATTAGATAGGTAGTTACTAAAACGAACAGGTCTAAAAATTATTCTTTATTGTTTATTATTTAATCAGTAATAAATCAATAAAACTTTATGTAAAAAAAATGATATCCAATTTAGGTATATTACATAAATAATGACCATTTTTCCATGAATAATCGATAGACAGAAACAAATTGTGATGATGTGGAAGAGACAGGAATACAACAATCAGTATTTTGTAAATAAATGTTTAAAAAAAATCAGGATTTAAAAAAAAAATCAACTTAAGAAAAACATAAGAAAAGTATTCATAATTTTTTCGATAAAAAAATGATAACAACGATATAACGATAACAAACAATAATAACAACAACAATAAAAATGATGAGGTTTTAATGATAACAGCAGCAACAGCAACAGCTAAATGGAAAATAATAATTACCGAGTATCTAGGGATCTAAAAGGAAGATACAATAAATGAGTAGGTAGGTACTGTAAATAATGTACAATGATTAATAAATATCCAAGAAGATTGTTAACTCGGATAAATAATTCATTAATGACGTCGTCATTATGACGACGACAAAGAATGTAAATAAAATAAAAGTAGAAAGATGGGGGAAAATGTCGAAAAAAATAATCAATTTGATTGAATAACGAGATATAAATGAATAAAAATCATAGATACATGGGTTACCTTAATGAAAAAATAGCAGCGTATTCGTTTCGTAATAGTAAAAACATTGCCTCAAGTTTTTAAACACAACTTTCTGGTCCTGGTATATGACTGATTATTGGTTTCTTTTTGATAGTAGCTGAATTTTGGATATTGTTTTTTTGATATGGTCCAGTTTTCACAGACAGCAGACTCGTACCTGAGTCTTGGCACGATGGAGAGCTACCGTTCGAATTACTCAATATCGTTGTAGTTCCCTAAATAAAACGAAAGTTGATGTAATTTTCGTACAATTCTACAATAGGTATCAGGCAAGTAGGTATTTTAGAAGAAAATAAGCTGTCTTGAAATTAATAGGTAAAAACTGAAAAGAAGGTAGGTACTTACTAAATTCGATGATTTCGCATCGTCTCTTTTTTCTAATGTATTTGAGGCAATGCGATCAGAACTAACTGTAAACAAAATAGGTAGGTACCTAGATTTAGTTTGCAATTCATGAAAAAATATGAAATTTAATACAGTATTTCCCAAAACGCGTAAAATTGTCGTACTATCATATTTTAACGGGTGATGACTTCAAGATCGACCACTAACTCGTTAAGGAGATGGTGTTTTTAATGCTGATGTGAAAAAAATTGGCGTACTTAAATAAAAATATAAAACCATAAAACACAATATTTTTCGATTTAATTTGAATGGAAAGAGTTTTCAACCTGCTCTTCACTCCTCAGACACATCTACATTCAAATTATCTTCAACCTTCTTAGCTGAAAAGTCGAAACCCTTGAAAGACGGCCTGTCTAATCTCTATTTGGAAATTGGTAGTTTTTAGACACCCTGTATGTATGTAAATAATACCTACCTAATATTATTTTTTTAAATCTATCAAAATTTGGAAAGTTTTGGATCATACTGCATTTTGACTAAAATTATCAATCATACCTCTGCTTATAATATCAGGTTGTTCAGATCCAGTCTTCAGTTGATAAGCTACAGTGTACGTATTATCGGAAGAACTAATTGGAAGTTTGAGACGTTTAGTTGTGGAATGTTCGTCATTATGTCTAGCATATCGTTTCCTCGTTGCTAAAATTACGGTGAATAAAATAGAACTGCCTACTAACAAGAATGAGCCAACTAAAAACATGGTAATTTGACTAATACTCCATTTTTTGACATCTTGATCCACTTTCCATTCTGCAATGATAACAATAATGTCGTTAGCTAGTCACGTCTCGGTGATTACGCCTCGTAAACAAACAACACTCTATACCTATACACTCTTATCAAAACGATTACAATTTAAATGAAAGTGCGACTGGAACGATCTAATGGTAAACCAATAAGCAAGCACAGCTTTAAGGCACGTGAAATTGCGAATGATTTTCCTTATATAACCCGTACCAACGTACTCCATAATAATGGTAACAACCAAATGAAAACTACTCTTAAGGATAAGAAAGGACGGGAAAATGTAATTTTAGTTATGCGGGCGAAGGTGTGACGTTCAAAACCTACGTTGCGCTGGTACCTACCTACTTGGAGAGAAAATTTATAAATCGACGCCACGACGCTACGCTATGTTGTAATACATACCTAGATGCGTAGATTATGCTCAACGTACTTAATGAATAGCTACAGGTAGATAAAATCTGTTTATGAAATATCATATCTGACCCTTTGTAAAAGCTTTATGTGCATTTGACAACAGTTTTCAAGTGTATGAAAGTATTGCTAAACTAACGAAACATCAGTTGTTATACGCGTATAGTTATGTAAGCTCGATGTACGAAACGAAAACTTTTCTGATCGAATGTGCTTAGTTATACTTTATGGTACTTACATAGGCAGAAACGACTAGAACCCTAGACTTATTAAGTTCAAGCGTCTTTACGTAGGTAGGTACCAAATTTCCATTTTACATCATGCTGACTTCAATTTACTAAATTACAACTTAAATGATTTCGTGAAAAAAAATAACGCTAGTTATCATCCACATTTTCATCAACGATATCGATTTAACTTCCTACTCACTCTTTATTTTCATCGAAACACAAGAATGATGAACGAGGTTTGATAAAATAATTATGATCTGTTGGCACAATGTAGGTATAAAAATTGCAAAGTTTTCTCAATGAAAAAAAACAACATTCGAAATCTTACATTTTCCCCCAATTTTGAAAAATAAAAAAGTAAAAATTGAGAAGGGGCAGAGGCGCTGGAGGGGTGTGGATGAGGGTAGCATAAGATTGGATGTCATATTCGTATTCGGGAGGTTCGATTCATATGGAAACGACACCTCGTTTACCAAAAACAATAATTTACACCAGAATCCATTTTTACCCCCCTGGAAGTTTTTTCAATTTTTGACCATGGCCCACCAAAAAAATTTTTTTGAAAAAAATATATGTTTTTTAGGGGTTAAAAACACATTTAAAAATGTTATTCGCATTTTTGTGCCGAATCATGATCATTGCTAAAACAGGCAAACAAAATTAAAAAACGCCATTTTGAGGGGAAAATATGGGGGAGGGGGTTGAAATTTTTTGTGGGGATACCTCTTATGGATGTTTATAACATACCAAAGAATTTAAAAAATCGGTTCACATGGGGCTGAGAAAAAAATTTTCATTGTAATTTCAGAAAAGGGGGGATTTCTCAAAAACGGGGGGGGGGGTCTGGGAGTCTGAAACTTTTGTGACGGAAGGTGCTTAAGGGTACCAACCTTCCATGCAAATATCAACCCTGAAGCTCTCGGGGGCAAATTCACCATACTTATCCACCTATATAGCCTTCCTATCACTCAGCGTCAGTGGATAGAAAAAAAAACTTGAATTCTACGTGAAAAATAAAGAAGACAGGAATCAAACATCTTCACCCACATATCACAAAAATAGGATATAGCGTAGCCATAGGTATCTACTTGTAATGAATATCTATATATTATCTTCTCTTCTTAGAAATCCTGTGAAGGACACCAGTAAAAAGATCATTTGTTGAAATTTAACCTTCACCTCACAGAATCCTTCACCTGAACTCGATGCCCATACATATAGGTAAGTTATTGGTGGACATATTTGCTGTCTGTAGCTCAAGCAGACCACGCACCACAGTAAATACACGGTATCTAGCATTTAATGATCTTACTCTCCACATATGTATACTTACATATGAAATTTTACAAAACATCTTTTAATAATACAGACACTAGTACGTACACATACCCACCTACCTATACTTATATTAACTCGAAAAAGATATTCTGAGACAATACTTTGGTACGTTGATATAGAAAAACGAAAGCGGAATTTAATAAAAAGCAAACGTACGAAATAGAATTACCACCGCAATTTTTTTCATTTTGTATCAAAAGAAAGAAGTAAAAATACGCAAAGCTTACAACGTTTTAACGTCACGTCACCCTTACAAAACACACGCAGCCTCGTCACTCTTTTTGTACACAGATTAAATAGGTACCTTCTTGCTATACCTATCTACATACAATATGTATAAGCACAGTGTAGGTACCCGATCTGCAAAGTGAGACTTAAATGAAACCGTTTCCAACAGAAGAGATTCCGCAATTTTAAAACCGTTTTGAAAACTATATTATTTTGAAATAGGTACATATGTATTTGTACTTGAAACAGAAATGGTTTCTAATACGTTTTGAAACCGCTTTGAACCTGTATTCTATTTTGAAAATGTCAACAAAGATTTGAAACACAAAGTATTTCAAATCTTTGTTTACATTACCATCTACCTATGTAAAAACCAAACCATAACAGTTTTAAAACTGAAATAATTTTTGGATGAATGTCTCCTACGAAATAAGTTCTAAAAAGAAACGGTTTTAAACTAGTTTCATTTGCGGATCGGGTATGTTTGCAGTCAGAAAGGATCCATATTCTAGTAGGTAAGGTAATCGTTTTTTATCGTAAGATTTTTTTAAAAGAATAAGACAGTTTGCGAAAGCTAACTAGATACTATGTAATTCATTGCTGATACTTTGATCTAAAAAACTACACGATCTATGCACCTACTCGTACGAAAAAAATAAAATAAAATCTTACCAGTCCGCTTTTCTGCTCCGTTTAACGGGATATCTTCGATTATGACGGTCTCGCTTCGTCCTTTTTGATTGGCCGAATATAATAACAAATGTAACACAGAACCACCTTCGACGTCGTTAAACGACGTACCTTCTATACGGAAGATCGGAGATTGACTTCGTGATATATTCACGTGTAAACGTTGAGATCCAGATTCCAAAGCTTCTAAATGAAAAGACTGAGGTAGTCCGCCATCGTACCCAGCAATACATTCAACAACCATTAATTCGCTGGAACTATTTTGAAGTGATTTTATGCTGCAATTTTTTAACGCTTCTGGACGAGCTGAAAAAAGAAAAAAAACAACAAAGCGTGACACGACTATACTAATAATGTCGTAAAATAAAAAGAAAAATTAATTGAAACGCGATAAGCCAACGCTTGAGAATGAAACCAGACTGAAATTGCGACGAAAATAATGTGTAATGGAGCGAGATGTTATTGCTAAAATCATGGTGAAATTTGTCGCGAAAGAATTAGCTATCAAATTAATTCTATTCATCGCATCGTCAAATGACTTACATCGATATGAAACGATTCGAATTAATAAATCCCTACATACGCGAGATATATCAGTAACGAAGTTTGAGAAATTAAGGCAGCGGTAAGTTAGCATTATGTATAATACTTGGTAAGTGTGGGTACCTATGTAACGTATATATCAGCCACTTAAGGAAAACCCAAATCCCCGCACACAAAATCTACATCAAGTATCGTCTTTCGTTCGCCGTTAATGCGACTTTTACATTATAGACAGAACATTAACTCTATCTTCCGTATCATTAAACCTTTACGAATTATCTCATTATTCGCGAAATATGTCGGCGAAAAAGCATTTCTTTGAGTTTTATTTGTTAAATAGAAATAAAATAAACAATTTACCTCGTTTTGGAGATTTAAAAAATGAAAGAAAAAAAATGTATATTTATAGGTACCTATCTAAAATGAACATAAAATAATGGAAACTATTTTAGATTAGTAACCTTTTTGACATTTTCCAAAATTTACCTGCGCTGAAAATACGATTGGCGTGGCTCATGTTGAAAAGTCTTTACAATTGTTCGAAAATTAATAGGTTTCAAAACCGAAGGACCAGAAGAATCAAAATGTTTTCCGTTGAAACATTATGATCCGTATTTACGGCAAACTGATTAGGCAACTTATTTCACATCACGTTTTTTTTACAAAGGAGATTTCTTTAGGAATGGATTCATTTATGCAGGTACCTTCTTTTACATTACTATGTTGATGGTATCGATAGGTACCATCAAAAATTAAATTTTAATAATCTAGAAAATGGCTACTAGTGCCCTTTACACGGGGCATACTACGAGTAGGTATCTCGAATCCCAGAACATAAATCTTTACATCAATAGATTTCTCTAATATTTCTTTCCAGTTACATACCTATACTTATTCGTTTGTCGGTAATACTCTGGTAAGTATCTTAGAAACAAAACTTCATCGAGTCGTTATTGTCGTTTGTAAAATAAAAAGAAACAAAAGCCTTACAAAGTACTTAATACCCAAACCTCTCTAACTGTAGGTAACCATAAATACACGTGAGACTTGTCTACATCAATACACCTACCTACGAGTACGTAATAGACAGCCATATGCGAGAATAAATTGAAATTCAAAACGCGTATATGGTGAATTTGCGTGCGTACATCTAATGAAAAATTTACTACTAATTCAACGACGCGATGTCAAAATTTTAATTATTCCCTTAATTGCGTTTAATTGCGTAAATTAGAATTTAATCGAGAAAATTACGCTATTTCATGACAATAGCTGCAGGTTAAATCACGATTCCTCGCACAAAACGTTTTAACGTTTTGTTGTATTCGGCCGAAGTTGACTATATCCGTAATACGTTACAGAATGGGAAGCAATTTGGCAAAGTTCCTTTTGTTATTGGGAAGAACGTCTTGCTGTTATTGTTTGTTGTTGCTCGTTAATATCTCTTTTGGCTTTACACCTTTCTCCTTGTTCGAAAGATGTTAAATGATTCTTTCAGAAATGTTCTACCGACAAAAATGTTATTGAACTTGAGTCAAATCTTATCCACACCATACCTCAACCATAATACTATTCGAACAACAAAGTTTTCTGCTTTTGTTTTGCTTTTTTTTAAGGGTCTTTTTTTTCCTGAACAGTGTAAAAAGCTTTGTGTTTTCCCTTACCATTTTTATTTATTTTACCTTCGTTTAGATTAGATTTTTGAAAGGTAGTTCAATCGGAAAATTGAAAATAAAAAATAGAAAGTTACACCTATAATAGATTCAAGTGAATATTTATTGTCCTTCTCATTTATAGGCTCCGAATCTACGAAATATAATGCCCGATATAATGTATTATTGGGGACTCTGTAATGTTGAGCTGTCAACAAATCAATTTTAGTTTTTGAAGATATCAAATAAAAATTGCTACCCACCAACTACATACGATTACATTAGTAATAAAACGTGCGACACTAAGGTGGTCTGTACTTGACTTTTTTTTTTTTGGAAAATTGGAGGGGAAGGATTCGATAAAAAGTTGTAGAGAGTCCTTGAAAGATTACAGGAAAAATTTTGGATCCCTGGCTTGAAGCATCACTTTTATACTGCAGTTTAAAACTTTAAAATATAGGTAAGTAGTTAAAAAATGGAAAAAAGATTGTTTTGGTGATAATTGATCATGTTATATCCGGTTACTCTTAGATGTAAAGAAATCCGTTTTTGGATTTTTTTTTTTTTAGTTTTCCAGGGGTTTTGCATAGCTTAACAAAATAATAGGTTCGATTTTGGACCAATCTAAAAGTTCTGTAAATGGCGTTTTCATATCTAGGGAAGTGAATATAATATAATTATGATCAATCATCACCAAAAATTCTTTCCAATTTAAACATTTTTTTTTTCAATTTTCAATGTAAATCTTATGTAAAAATTTAGTGGAAGTCTTCATTTTGAGTTCAATGTCACTCAGAAATAATCTTAGCTTCGAAAGTTCCCCAGGAAGGGAGATATAGGTAGGTCCTTAAAGAGAGTATCAATTATTTTACAAATTAATTTTTTGGATTTATTTTGAAATAAAAATGTTAAGTAAGTATATCAACTTACGTTTTTTTAAAATCATTTACGAGAAAGTAGTGGGATTTTCGCTCTAGCCAACCAACCTGTTTTGGGAAAAAAGATTAATTTCTAAGTGGTATCTGAGATTTTGCATCAACGTAGGCCATTGCCATCAAATTCCAAATCTATTTGGTTCTACTGAGCGGTTGAAAAATAGCAAATCACTTATTTTTAGGAAAATTTGTATTTTGAAATTAATTACGATAAAATATCAAAGCATATCATTTCTGAAAGTGGTAAAATATTTTGGTATGCAGTGGTACCAATTTTTTGATAATTACTGCAAATTTCAAAAAATGAAGTACTAAATTAAAGCCTAAAATAACTGCCTAATTTTTTCGGTTTTTTGAAATTCGTCATTACGATAAAAAAAAAAAACTGGCACCAACGTATTCCAAAATATTTTCCCAGTACCTATCAGAAGTGATATCTTTCGATGTTTTGGCTTAATTTGAAATATTTGAGAAGAATATATGTACCTACTTTAAAAGCACGAATTCACCCAAAAATGAACAGTTTGCAAATTTTCAACCACTTAGTGGAACACTAAAAGTAGTCTTGGATTTCGATAGCACCGACCTAGGTCGATGCAGAATCTCAAATTTCATCTTTAAGAAATGGATTATTTTTTCTTAACTAAAATGGGTGGGTGCTAGAACCAAACAAGAAAAAGAGTTTATTTTTTTCATATTGCCAATTTCCAGTGAAATTACTCAAATTGTAAAACAGAGACCTTATCGTGAGTATACCTATGTCGCCATCAGAAAAGACGCATTCAAAAAAGATTCGAAGCGTTGGCTGAACATATCGCTGATCGTCGTTTCCCTACTGGACGACGCGGGTGTTGGCATGGCAAGGGGAAGTATTTGTGAGCAATAGTTTCAGTGGTTTACTCGCTAGAGGCGCTGATCGTCGTTTCCCTAATGGACGACGCGGGTGTTGGCGCGGTAAGGGAAATGGGATAACTTTTTACCGGATCCCCTAATGTCTGTGCTCACCATCTTTCAATAGGGCAAAACGCTCTGACGTCACACAGCGTATAAGTGGTTGCGGATCTTGATTCCCCTTACATTCTGTAGGCTTCAAGCTAGTTATTGTTCTGTCCACTTTGCATTTTGATATGCCAAAACTTAAAACCAGGGCTTCAAACCCGTACCCGTACCCGTACCCGTACCCGAATACCCGAACGAAAATCCAACAATTTCTGTACCCGAACCCGTACCCGTACCCGAAAAATGAAATGAGGAATACCCGAACCTGTACCCGTACCCGATAGAGACTATTATGAACCCAAATACCCGAAAATACCCGATAGATCGGGTACAGTTCGGGTATTTCACCTAAAATACCCGAACCCGTACCTGTGCCCGAACGTTTAAAATTTTCGTACCCGATACCCGTACCCCATTCTTTGAGAAATAAATCTGTACCCGTACCCGATACCCGTACCCGAAAACGTTCGGGTTTTTAAAACTTTCAAACAGAGATGGAATCGATTATAATCGATGCTACATCGATGATTTTCTTCAAAATAATCGGAAATAATCGATTAATCGACCGATTAATTGACGGCGATTAATCAGCCGATTAATCGACGGCCAAACGCAGCAAAACATGACGTCATGCGGAACGATCGGTACCTTGGCCCATTGCAACTTAACCATTGACCAATGAAAAAGCCTGAAATATTAGTACAATATAGGTAGCGCCAAGGTTCGATTAATCGGCCGATTAATCGATGCTGTCCGATTATTTTAATCGACCGATTATAATCGACTATAATCGATTATAATCGGTAATCGTTCCATCTCTGCTTTCAAACCATCTAGAGGATCCCATTATTTTATGGGTCGAAATTGTACAGAATTTTGTCCTCTTTCCAATGGAACTAATTTTTTTGAAATCCGCAAAAGTCTTCCTAGAGGAAATTGACTTAACGATCTGAAAAAGGTAGCCAATTCAACATATTGTTCTGTTCGCTTTGCACTTTGAGGCGACAGAACTTTCAAACCATCTCGAGGATCCCATTATTTTTTGGCTCTAAATTGTAGAGAATTTTGTCCCCTTTCCAACGGTATTAAATTTTTTGAAATCCGCAAAAGTCTTCCTTGAGAAAATTGACTTAACGAGCTGAAAAAGGTAGCCAATTCAACACATTGTTCTGTTCACTTTGAACTTTGAGGCGACAGAACTTTTAAACCATCTCGAGGACCCCATTATTTTATGACTCTAAATTGTAGAGAATTTTGTCCCCTTTCCAACGATACTACATTTTTTGAAATCCGCAAAAGTCTTCCTTGAGAAAATTGACTTAACGAGCTGAAAAAGGTAGCCAATTCAACACATTGTTCTGTTCACTTTGAACTTTGAGGCGACAGAACTTTTAAACCATCTCGAGGACCCCATTATTTTATGACTCTAAATTGTAGAGAATTTTGTCCCCTTTCCAACGATACTACATTTTTTGAAATCCGCAAAGGCCTTCCTCGAGAAAAGTGACTTGACGAGCTGAAAAGTAGAAGTAAACAGCATTGTTTACAGCTAGACTTGTAAGGTTTAGCCTACTATTCACATGGCGCATGTATGCAACCTGAAATGCGCGTTTTGCACTATACAATTAAAAAGCCTCGAGGCTCGTTGAAAAACCCGAAAAAGAAATTCATAATTCTTAGGTAGGTATAGATAATTATCAGGGCTAGAATTTTCAAGCACTATCAAACACATTTTAAGTGCTATTAAAAAGCGATAAAAATGTGAGAAATTTTTTTTAAAAAACGCTATCAAATCCTACCATCATACCATGCTTCATATCAAAACTAAAGTCTTTTCAAATCCAGTATGACCCCCCCCCCTCCCTCCCAATAGAATATGACCAAAATAAATTAAAAAAAGAAAATGGTGGATAAGCAAAATAACCTGAAACTGAAAACTAAAAAAATTAAAACTTAAACTTTCATTTTTCAGTTCTTCCAGTGCTCGTTTTTCGAAATAAGCTGCACGCATAGGTATCAAAATAAGTTGGGTGTGGGTATGCTCTATTGAAGCAGCTAAAATATAAAATAAAGAATATTTACCTGCAGGTACAATTTGAAATATACACGGCTCGACTTGTCGTCCAATAGCGTTATCAGCCCAGCACGCCAAAGTTCCATAGTCCCTTTCAGATTTGATTTTATAAATCAATTCACTAATTGTTTCACTAACAAAGGCGAAATGATTTGGCAACAGCGTGTGACTTTTCTCACTGCTACTGAATTGCCAAGAGATGGTCAAATTGGTTGGATCAGCAGCGACATGACAACGAATTCGCAGCGTTTCTTCTAATGATCCGCCAATAATGGTAACGTCGTTAGTAACAC
Organism: Planococcus citri; assembly: GCF_950023065.1. NCBI lineage: Eukaryota > Metazoa > Arthropoda > Insecta > Hemiptera > Pseudococcidae > Planococcus > Planococcus citri. Next base: position 50,760,947 of record NC_088679.1, read on the forward strand.
ATACCGGTGAGACTGCAATCAATAACAAAGCAGAACAGCACCGTTTTTAATTACGAGACGGTAAAATGTTACACAATTCACGCAATAATGTAGAACAACTTGTAATTTAATATTTCTAACGTAGACCTATACAATAAATGAAATTTATTACGTAGTGAATTCGCTAGGAAATCTCTATTTTGTGGAACCTCCCGCAGTCTGTTCGATTTTTATAATTTCTCTCTCTCGTAAATATACCTACTCAGACAAAACCAACAGTGTGCTGATAAATTTCATTCCGAATCCACAATATAAGTACACTATGTATATCTTTATTTTCAACCTTTTCAAACTTAAAATTCCCTTTTAAATGTAACTATAACTCGAGTTCATCAATAAATAAATTGAATTTTTCCTAATTTTCAGGACTCCAGCAATTGACTCTGAAGACGTAAGCTAGGATGAAAGCCGAAAGGTGATTTCTTCTCCTTTCTACTCTCTCTCTCTCTTTATCTCTATTTCTTAAACATCGTTATATGAAGAGTAAAAAGGGTCATTTCTCAACTAGGGAAATTTTCATCGAGCGAATCAGTAGCTGACACTTGCCAGTTTCACAATTGTCAATTTTTACACCAAAGCGTGAAACTCCGCGTTAGGTAAAACCTCATCTTCATTTTATCAAAAAACGATTTTTTTCTTCTTGTTTTTTTGACAAGCGAAAAGCAACGGCAACGTGAATGGATGGGAAGTTCGCAGCTTAGGTATACACCAGAGATAGGTACATAGAAAAAAACGTAGCATTGTTGTTTGAATACATTTATACGAAAACAAGGAAAAACAGCGAACAGGAAAAATGATAAATACTTAATATAAAATAACGTTATGTTGAAAATTATCCGACGCGCGAGTTATCTTCCATCTTCGAAAGCCAATTTATACAAACATAAAGAACTCATTTGGGAAATGTAATACAGCGTTATTGAAGCGTATTGTTATTTGCCGTATTATGGTTGAGAAAACTTATGGTCAAGATGGGATAGGACCGAAGAGCATTAATAAAGACACAGAAAAGCAGAGAGGCAACGCGCACGCCGTAATAATTTCTGTAATGTCCACACCGCTCGTAAAATCTCCAAACCTCACCTCCTCGACCAGCGAGTTCTCGAAATCCGCCGCCGCGTTCATCCGGGTGACCTGAAACTTTCCCTCTCAGCAAATCCGTTCGTATTAAAGGATAATAAGAATAAGCCCCAGACGGCAATTAACATTTTCTCTTGTCCGTACTCGCATATCTACATACGTAAATTTACAGACTCCATTTGCCTAATATGTATTCATACGGTAAAATAATCGTATTCATTCAAAATAATATACCATCGGTTACTCAAATCAAATTACTATTATTCGGCAGTTTGCCAGATGTAATTATAAACTATCTACCTTTCTATAGGTATCCATTCACACCAGCTAGGTATATGTAGAGAGTATCTACCCTCCATAAGGCCTCTTGAGCCGCACAATCGACAAATTATCGAAAAAGCAAGTAAAATCGACAAAATATAGATTGGTACCTATTTATAATAACTCGATAAAACTTTTTCTATCTAAATCTGAAAAAATTGACTCGTATATAGGTAAGTATGGTATATTGATACATTATCGACAAATAGTCGAAAAGTTTGACCGTATGTCTTAATTTTTGATCATGATTTTCATTAGATAAAATTTCTCGTTCGACCCAGTGTACGTTACTTATTTTCACACCTAATTTAAAAACACCCCTTTTAAAAGCAATCCTAAATATTATGTTATTGCCACAAATAGGTACACCGGCAAACACCTCTTAAATCAATAGAAAAGAAAAGTTGAAAAAAAAATAGAAAAGTTTTCTCGCAGTATTAGGTAGGTACAGTAGACACAGACTGCGAGAGACAAATGCTCGTAGGGTTCCCGGAAAAGGTAACTTTTCGTGTAAAATAGAATGAAAGTTTTTTCGGCAACGAACAACGAAGACTTCTTTTAAAACTTTTTTGCTTGTTTACCTCATTCTCGTGGAGCACGCGTGATACTTCACAAAGCGCGCTACACTAAAGAAAACAAATTTCGTGTAGAAATTCGTCAAGTCGCCTGAACGAATTTGCTGCTTTCAAATTCATTATATTTAAAGCCACTCGCGAACAAGTATAAAAATTGAAGCGAATTAATTGAACCATGAACGGCCTTAATTAGATAATTAATGACAGAACGTTGCGACGACGACGCCGACCGTCTAGATACCTACATGGATAGGTATCCTAGTAGGTAAGTTGTTAAGTACCGCTGTTTAACGCGCCGCCAAACGCTGCTGGCAAAATTTATTTTGGAATCATTTTTAAAAATGACGATGACATATCGACACATTAAACTAAAAGGTTTCTTTTAAAACAGAATACGCGCGTGCATAACCGCCACGCCGCGTCGCGTCGTTCGGCTCGTAATTTATGCGATGAGATATAGATTAGATTAGAAGAGAACAGTCGAGAAATGTTTACTTTTCTGATAGACGAGGTTCATCTTATCGATGTCATACCTGGAAAATTTTATTGTTGAAATTTTGGAAGATAACCTTTCAAAATCAATCCTTATAGTGTGTCGCGAATAATTTTTTATGTGTGAAATACTCGTACATACTTAAATCATTTTATTTTTGGGCTTACGAGGTGATTAAAAAATGTGATGCAGAATTCAGTATCTATAGCGAAGTTTTTTAGCTCTTCACCAACCAAATGATGCTTTAACTCAAGTTATCCAAATATCAACTGCAAAAAACCATTCATTCTTGAAATTTGAATGTTAAAATATGAGTAAGGTGCGTTATAACATGATGGTGTCTCGGGAAAAGTCCGTGGATAGGGTCCTATCAGAAATATGACGTCATATTTGCGTTCAGCATCACCAAAAACATACTATTTCATGTGTCACATGAACAAAACACTTTTTTGAACTTTTAGGCCATTTGAGGAGGTGCTGGGGGTCGTGGATGGGATCCAATCAAAAATCTGACGTCATATTCTTGTTCAGCGTCACCAAAAACATACATTTCAATATACTACATGTCCCAGATTTTTTTTGAAAGTTATGCCCAAATTTGGGGGAGGAGGTGCTCCCTCTCCTTTAAATAATCCTATCTCAAAAATTAAATATTTCAAAAAAGCATCAAAACCTTCATCAGTTCTATGGAAATTTTTTCAGCATTTTAAATGATAGCTCCCACTTACAGCGCCATTTTGAAATTTAAACTTTCAATTTGATTGAAAGTTCAACTTTGAACTTTTGAAAATTTCAAAATGCTAAAAAAAAATCAAAATGCAATGCCCTTTTGAACTGTGAAATCAGTTTTGATCAAAGTATCATAGCTTTGGAGTTTTGCGCTGCTGAAGTTGAGTACCTAGAGAAAATGTGAAAATAATTGAAACCCCTTCCCACCCGCCACCTGAGATGGCTGGGGCCAAACCGATTGCGGGTTTTATATTTAGGTGGGTAGACATTGTAAAAAAAATTTGAGCGAAATTGAAAGAGATGACTTAAAATCGCTTTTTTTTGGTCAAATTGACATGGAATGACCCTACCTACTGTTAGTCAGTTTTTGCAGCTGTTGGCGACAGTGACTGAAACGTTGGCATCACTGTATTCTAAAGTTTTCCTACAATTTTTCAATTTTTCCTTCAATGTTTTTGCACAATAAACGGATTTTGTGTTCTCAAAACTCGAATATGATTTGATTCTCTTTCCATTCACAAAAAAGTGATTTGCAAAATTTAAACCATCCAATAAATCCTTAAAAGTGGCCTTAATTTTTGAAAGAAATGCCCTGGGTCAACGCAAAGTGTGAGTAGCAAGTGGTCTTAACTACCTAGTGGTTGATAATGTAGCTCCCCTTTTTACTAAATATTATTCGATCTATTCTTAGATAGAAGCTCGTTACTTGCTCTCATTAAAGTTCATCGCTCTATCTCCTTCTACTAAACGTATGGTAACATGGGGGATTCTCCGCTCGTGGATCTAAAGGCATTGACCAAAAGACCACGAGCCAAGCTCTTCACTTAGCATCTAAATCTCGAGCTCTCTGGAGCTAAGTCAAAATGTAGATGTGTTAACCCTTTCGGCATAATAAAGTATGAGCACATTGGCATTAGCCAGTGTCACTGTCATTCTTTTATCGTTTGATCCACTTTCAGCGTGGTAATTTGTGTTTTTGTAACATGATAATTAATTCCGTTTAATTATCATGGTTCGTTTGGATGCAATTTGATCATCCTGGGCATCAAAAGCATTTCTCATAATTACAACGGACCTCAAGTAGGTATTACATACCTATCATTGTACCTGGTTTAAGTGAGTACATTGGAAAGGATAGGGAATGTGTACAGTGTCTTTGGAAAGTATTGAGAAATACTTATTTGGGCTCTTCAAGTCCACGCAATCAATTATAGTTTTACCTTAATTAATGGAGTTACCTGAAATAGGTTAATTACATCGAAGATACCTTTCTAGTTAATGCGCAATAATTGTAACTTCATCTCAATTATTTACTAAGTAGTCACTTATTAGGTAATTGATCTAAATTATTATTATATTTATCTAGGTTGTAAGTGATCTGGTCACTACAAATGGGTTTTATTGTAATTAGGATACATCTGTGTGTAGTTAGGATGGATTTATCACCAGTTTTACCCCCTTTGAGCTATCCAGGTAAGAGGTAATTATTCCCCTCTTATAGGGAATAATGAAGTTCATTCTCGCTTATAATGATACTTCCTAGTTCCTACGCTCACTATATCAAAAGTCTTAAAAATTCACTAGTTAACTACTTTTTTGAAGTGAATAATTTTTTACCAAAACAGGTTAAGTGAGACTGAAAATGAAAATCCATGATTTTTTTTTGTTGTTGAAAATATGTGAGGAGGAGGAGGCACTCTCATAGTAAAAAATTTACTGGATGATTTCAACTCAAAATTAAAGTTTCCTTGACGAGTATCTCTGGGTAAAATAGGTGAAATAAAATGGTGGTTGCTTCTTATGGACTGAAACCCTTGTGCAAAAATTTTCAGATCACCTTTCTACTCTGACCCTTCCTAAGTGAGTGGAATTTCAATTTCCGTTGAAACTGAATTGTTTCAGACTTGCAGGGAAGTTAGGCACTATTACAAGGAATAATGTATCCAAGCTGCTACATAATTTTTTGTACCAGACAGGAGAAAATCAGAGCTTACCAAAAATTTTAGGTTCTGAAATTCGTTTTTTGATTTTTGGAGAATTTTTGAACATTAATTAAATTTAATTCGTCCCTCTGTCCTCATGAAAAAAAATTAAAATTTCATGAAATTGGCATAATAGACTGAAATTTGGTTTGTTCCATATTTTCGACCTGCTTATAAGTCGATTAGATATCCTGAAACCAGTTGAATTCTACATCTAGAATATCAATTGGCAATTACCTATACCTATGTATCTATAAAATGAGTAACTATATACTCAACGAAACACAATCATGCAAAACTAATTAAATAATCAAGTAGGTAAGTATTCAAAAACTCACATTGTACTCTCAATGGTACCGGTTCACTGGAAGATTCGCCTCTTTCATTGGCCGCTGTGCATGTATAATTTCCAGTCTGATGTCTAGAAATTCTTTGTAAAACCAAACTATGGGTGCTGATGATCACTCCAGCGGACATATCTTGATTAATATACTGATTCTAAAAAATACCCAGAAAACAACATTTGTATACCTACAGATAAAATCTACCAATAATATTTTAAATTAAGTAAAAAGTGCCGATAGGTAGGCAAGTAAAAAGGTGCGCCTATTTAGCAAAAACCTTAGGTAGGTAAGTAGTTATTCTTGAAACGCTTGTTATTCGGTGTAAAAAACATTATTCTTAAAAACATTCTCGGCAAAATGTGTCTAATTTTAAGAAATAAGGAAGAAAAAACGTAACAGAAAGAAAAATAGACAAATAGGGGAGAAAAATTAAACACCCTACGGAAAAGCGTAAACTATTCTTAAAAAGCTAAACTAAAGCAACGTTTTATTATTTTTTATAAAAGTTAACACGCTTCATCCCAAAAGAAGTTTCGTTTAAACTGACACAAAAAGTGCTTATACGACGTTAAATCGAGTGGGGCCTCTCGTTGAATATTGCTTCAGGGGCCGTAAAAGAGACCAAATTTACTGTTATAGATAGTAGAATATTGTGTACTATTAAAGGAGAACGTTTCTTATGATCTTAAACACTCTCCATTGCTTGGCGCGTTATCTCTCTACCAGTTACACCTCCTACCAATATGTTTGTATGTGTAAGCGGAAAGCTGAACATGGAAAATAGTTCCCATGGGTGAAAGCTCGGTTGGGATGCGAAATTTCATCGGATTTTCGGCACTGTTGTAAATATTACTTAAAATGAGAATCTACTACCGAACTATTGCATATACGTTGATGGGATAGCGCTCATCATCTATAACCCAGAGCATCGCGTATGTTCTTTACTCAATTCTTCTTCTTTTTCTACACATTCCTTATCATTTTATCGAAGTTTTTTCTCCAGCTTTGGAGAGAGAAGAGAAAAAGAAAAGATTTCATTTTGTTTTGTGATGGATAAATTTTTTTTTATTCCATTTTCTGTGCATGAATAATATGATTAGATATATTTTATACTGGTGTGCAAATGCCGACGTTTATTGATATCTACTCTCGCAGCAACGTAAAAATGTACGTCTTATCAATCGCTGTAGGTACGAAAAATGTAAAGTTTCGAAAAAATACGTACAAAGGACGAAGAAGAGGGAGAAAAACGCTAGGTCTAACCAAATAAACATAATGGCAACAAAATACATAACACAAATGAGACGTGCACGTTTTTATGTGTACGGTTTTGGGTGCCACAAGGTAGGCAGCTTATAAATAATAACAAATCAGCGTTACTTTACTTACGTTTTTCAGCCATGTTATTTTGTGTTCTCTCGGATTCGATTTGATTTTGCATTCGAAATAAACGTCGTCGCCTTCTTTAATCTGCACCGCGTTTAAATTATTTCCCAGTTGTAAAGATATGATTGGCGGGTCTAGAATATTGAAAACCAAATCAACCGAATGATAAAAACAGGCGAATATTTTATTCGAAATGTAATTTAAAACGGAAAAATAAATATAAATACGAAAAACGGAAACTTTCACAATAGTAGGTAAGTTAGGTAGGTAGGTACTATAATTATTCAAAAGACGAAGATATAATTTGTGTTTAAGGCAGGTATAGGTACCGAAAGTTTAAGGTGAAAATGTGCTTTAAAATAAATAAAAATGTTCCAACGAGCCAACATTTGTACCACGACTGTAGAAATAATGTAACGCCAGCTAAGAAAAGAAAGAAAAAAAGTTGAGCAAGTTTTCTTTTTGTTTCTAGCTGAAGATCTGGCTTTTAAGGTTTACAAATAAATAAACAAAAATTTATGGTATAAAACGTTAAACTGTGAAAGAGATAAGGTGTCGACTATTTGATAGTAAGCGGTACCTAAATCAATGTCTGAATTTAGCTTAAACTTTTCATTCCCGCGGGATAAATTTGAGACCACCGGCACTACATTAGAAATAATCCAAGTTAACCTTTTTTCTTTTTCAACCTTTCTCACCGTATGTTTTTTCTTATTGAAATTTCTATTCAATTTTGATTTTAAATATTTTTTCTCATCTTTGTGTTTAAAGATACCTATACCCTCAAGCAAACAAACATATTACGAGTATGATCACACTTACAGACGACGTTAAAATGAATATAATCTTCTAAAGCGGATCCAACAATTTCTGTATTCTCTCCACGACATTTTAATATCCGCCCATCATCATTTGGAGTAGGTTGAAAACGAACTGAACTAATTGCCATGGTCTCGTTAGAATTATCTGCGATCTGAAAAAAAAATGGAGCAAAAAAATTCGATGATATAAAAAAAGTTGAGTACGCAATATATATCAGTACTTGAGACAGACTATTTGAATATGTGCGTAGTTCCAATTTTTGAAAGCTTTAACCGTGTTTGGATTTGTACGTTCTCAAGCTCTGTTTAATTTGTTGGTTCTTCAGTATTTTTTGGGGATCAACTACCAATGATGAGCTCAATTTGTTTTCCTTTTTTATGTTTCTTATTTATTTTCTTAATTAAATATGATTTTAACCTTTCCCTTACTCTTAAAAATTATACATACTACCAGAAATCACCCCATTTCCTGGATCTGATTTGATGCTGTACTTGAAACTCTTTTCTCACTTCAAAACAATGCAATATACATATAATCAATGCTTCTAACTTGATAAATAATTTAAATGTGTGCTTTGCTTCTAAATTACGAAATTTCACACCGATTTTCAGAGATCCTATGTTGCCTCCAAACTACGAAATTTAAATTAGATAATAATTTTTCCGAATTCACGTTGCCTCTAAATAATTATGTACTCGTAATATATTTTGAATCCATTTTCAGAATTCACGTTTCTTCCAAATTACAAAATTTCAAATTGTTTTTTTTTAGAGTTTACATTTTTCCTTAAATAACAAAATTCCAATATCCCCCATCTGAATTCCAAAACTCACAAAAAAGTAACAAAACAACAGAAAAGCCGAAAAAAACTTTTTAGCTAGCAAATGATGCAGTTGAGCCAGTTCACAGCTTTCAAAAAACCTCTAAAAGCATCGGCTTTCAGCTTTTGGCTTTCAACTTTTAGCTGGCTCTTCATCAAACCTGCTCAAAAATAATTACACTATTGCAGATGGCCAATGTTTACAACTTGTTTGTATGTATTTCAATTGATCATCGTCAGCTTCAAATTTGTCACAACAGAAATAAAAGCTCAAGATTTCCCCTAGAGTTGAACTGAAATCAAATTGACAAAATGAGCAAAACTTCTGAATTCTCACACATAACTTTTCAGAAAAAAAAACGAAATTCTCTCGAAGTGAGTTCAAAAAAATAAAATAGGTACCTAGGTACAAATAAAATATATAAATCAGAATGCAAAATTTCTAGTTCAGAAAAAATACGAACTAAGAGAAATAAAATTTTCATCATTTTGTTTCGTATTTCACGTACAATTTTCAAACACTCCTCGCCCCTTTTTGCGAAAATTGAAAAAAATTCTTACACCCTTTTAATATTCAAAAGCATTCGTCGCGTCGCGTCACAAAAAATACCATTCTCGGGTAAAATTCCGGCATCATTTTCGAAATATCAAAGAAAGATAATGCACGTAATTCGGCGTCGAAAAGTTCGAAGGAAAAAAAAATTAGCATAATCAACGAATGAATAATGTAATACGAGCATTAAACGTTTTGCAACCCACTGAAAATAAACAATCGAGACAAGATACTAAAACCAACTGGTCGTATACACGTTGATGTCTATCCTATCGCAAAAGGAATAATAGTGACCAATATTCGCATACTATCCATTGATCGGTATATTGTATTAGAGATAATCAAGGAAAGTTTGCAAATACCTATTTACATAGGAAGAGATCGAATAAATTATGCTTTGCCATTCAACCAAACATTCGGAAACGTAAATACGTACGCGGTATATCAAGCATTACAAATTTTACCTGCACACGCTTATATACCTACCTATGGGTCATTCCACGTCAATCGGACCAAGAAGTGGTAGGTGGGTTCGCCGATTTTCTTGAAATTTTTCCTGTGGAAAGACCTTCCAAAGGGATGACCAATGGCGCAAATCGCAGCCCTCTAGCCCATTTTTAACGGCAGCCAGGGGGTGTCAAAGTTTTCAGTGATCCTAAAATACCATCCATTTCAGCAGCGGATTACTCGATAACCGCGATACCTATCAAAATGGAACTTTTTCCGATAGTTAGGGGTTTTGAAAGGCTTTTTGGTGATATCATAAAAATCAGTGTTGCCACTTTTTTTCGTACAAAAAATTAGCTGAAAAAGTTTCAAAACGTAGTTTTTATATCGTTCCGACTCTCAAAAATTCTGAAAAAAATATATTATGGACAAGTGTTCATGCTGAACAACATATTAAAAAATTGGGATGGTAACTTGGCACAAAGTCGATTTAATAAAATTTAAAGTTTGCGAAAAAATGCGATTTTTTTATTTAAAACATGAAAACAAGTTTTGATAGGTAAAGTTGACCCATTTGACCCCTATTTTTACGTATCTGTTGAAAAAGTTGAAAAAACCCTTTCACTCGATGAAATAAACTCCTCACAAGAAAATCAAAATTCGAAAAAATTCAATTTTCAATTTAAAACATCAAAAAAAGTTTAAATTTATTCAGTTGTCTTATTTTGACCTCTTTCTGACGTATTTCATGAAAAAGTTGATAAAAATTACACTCACAACAAAAAAATAAAAATTCGTTCATTTTTTGAATCATTTCGAATTTTGATTTTTTTGTGAGGAGTTCATTTCATCGAGTGAAAGGGTTTTTTCAACTTTTTCAACAGATACGTAAAAATAGGGGTCAAATGGGTCAACTTCACCTATCAAAACTTGTTTTCATGTTTTAAATACAAAAATCGCATTTTTTCGCAAACTTTAAATTTTATTAAATCGACTTTGTGCCAAGTTACCATCCCAATTTTTTAATATGTTGTTCAGCATGAACACTTGTCCATAATATATTTTTTTCAAAATTTTTGAGAGTCGGAACGATATGAAAACTACGTTTTGAAACTTTTTTAGCTGATTTTTTGTACGAAAAAAAGTGGCAACACTGATTTTTATGATATCACCAAAAAGCCTTTCAAAACCCCTAACTATCGGAAAAAGTTCCATTTTGATAGGTATCGCGGTTATCGAGTAATCCACTGCTGAAATGGATGGTATTTTAGGATCACTGAAAACTTTGACACCCCCTGGCTGCCGTTAAAAATGGGCTAGAGAGCTGAGATTTGCGCCATTGGTCATCCCTTTGGAAGGTCTTTCCACAGGAAAACTTTCAAAAAAATCGGCGAACCCACCTACCACTTCTTGGTCCGATTGACGTGGAATGACCCCTATCTTAACGATGTACAATGTACGATATTGCAAAATATACGAATGGCAAAGTGTATAAATGCTGATAAACAAAGCGCCGCTGAGGACAATTATTGTAGTTGTAGAAACGAGCATAGGTATATCTCTATCTATCCAATTTTTATTCGTTTTAAAAAGCAATTAGGCCTACGGAACTCGATGAGGAAAAATAAGAAAAAGAGTAATAAATAAGAAAGTATCTCATCGTCGATAATCTGATGACATATTAAATTGAACGATTTGTTCGATTCACAACCTACACAATATGCCAACCAAAGTAATTCATCTTACCTAACCGACTGATTGTTCTTTTCATCTTTATTTTTTTCCGAAAAAAAAATCAAGATAGGCAGGTACTGGTAGATACGTATAATAATACAGGAAGTATTTTTATACAACGAACATCTTCTACAATAATTTTACACCTACAATTAGACGAAAGGCTAGAGGTTTTTAAACAATTTTGTATCCAGTGCCTCGATTTATACATTGTATAAATAAGATAATGCGGAATTCGTGTTTCGGGACATTTTGCGAAAAGGTGAGAAACACTTTCACACGCCTTAAAACAAGGAAGAAAATAACTATCAAGAAGCCGAAG